>NW_027656683.1:0-69368 GCF_964235325.1 Thermobia domestica
GAATATGTTACTGTGCCATTCAGAAGTACATACAGGGCATTCGTTAATATATGCAATTTCTTCACATTTTGAAAACCAAGTTAAACTTTCTGTACTACAAAGCTGAATTTTGCATCACGCTGTATATTTTTTACAAATCTCAACCAAATATGCTAACTAAATGTTCTACACGTCATCATGGGAAAGTAATGCACAAATTACTACAAACTGCACTAAAAAATGAACGTAGTACCTGTTGCTTTAGAAGAAATAGTTAACCTTCTCACGGCTGATGAGACCACGTGACACTCGTTGTAACTGGAAAATGTATGGCTTCAACCACTAATTTCTTTAATTTTTAAGAAAACTTTCCTATTTGGTATATATATGTTGTTAGGCAACTATTCAACAATATAGCATATGTCATTCTACATATATATTATATTATTAATCATTGTTACTATATACTACATACTATTCGCCATATCTCTCAAACTTATTTACATATTTTGACGAAATAAAGCCAAAATTGAAGAGGAATCTTCTCCACTTTGTCCTGTTGCGATAAGGGTCCTTTGCCCTTTTAGAAACGTTAAAATTCCTTTTATAACGTTTGTTTCTCTTTTTTAGTTTTTTCAAAATAAAACAGATTCGATTCCATTATATGTGGCTTTGACACACCATACTGTGGTTAACGAATGATAAAAGAGGAATATGTTACTGTGCCATTCAGAAGTACATACAGGTCATTCGTTAATATATGCAATTTCTTCACATTTTGAAAACCAAGTTAAACTTTCTGTACTACAAAGCTGAATTTTGCATCACCCTGTATATTTTTTACAAATCTCAACCAAATATGCTAACTAAATTTTCTACACGTCATCATGGGAAAGTAATGCACAAATTACTACAAACTGCACTAAAAAATGAACGTAGTACCTGTTGCTTTAGAAGAAATAGTTAACCTTCTCACGGCTGATGAGACCACGTGACACTCGTTGTAACTGGAAAATGTATGGCTTCAACCACTAATTTCTTTAATTTTTAAGAAAACTTTCCTATTTGGTATATATATGTTGTTAGGCAACTATTCAACAATATAGCATATGTCATTCTACATATATATTATATTATTAATCATTGTTACTATATACTACATACTATTCGCCATATCTCTCAAACTTATTTACATATTTTGACGAAATAAAGCCAAAATTGAAGAGGAATCTTCTCCACTTTGTCCTGTTGCGATAAGGGTCCTTTGCCCTTTTAGAAACGTTAAAATTCCTTTTATAACGATTGTTTCTCTTTTTTAGTTTTTTCAAAATAAAACAGATTCGATTCCATTATATGTGGCTTTGACACACCATACTGTGGTTAACGAATGATAAAAGAGGAATATGTTACTGTGCCATTCAGAAGTACATACAGGTCATTCGTTAATATATGCAATTTCTTCACATTTTGAAAACCAAGTTAAACTTTCTGTACTACAAAGCTGAATTTTGCATCACCCTGTATATTTTTTACAAATCTCAACCAAATATGCTAACTAAATTTTCTACACATCACCATGGGAAACTAATGCACAAATTACTACAAACTGCACTAAAAAATGAACATAGTACCTGTTGCTTTAGAAGAAATAGTTAACCCTCTCACGGCTGATGAGACCACGTGACACTCGTTGTAACTGGAAAATGTATGGCTTCAACCACTAATTTCTTCAATTTTTTAAAAAAACTTTCCTATTTGGTATATATATGTTGTTAGGCAACTATTCAACAATATAGCATATGCCATTCTACATATATATTATATTATTAATCATTGTTACTATATACTACATACTTTTCGCCATATCTCCCAAACTTATTTACATATTTTGACGAAATAAAGCTAAAATTGAAGAGGAAACCCTCCACTTTGTCCTGTTGCGATAAGGGTCCTTTGCCCTTGAAGAAACGTTAAAATTCCTCGTATAACGTTTGTTTCTTTTTTTTAGTTTTTTCAAAATAAAACAGATTCGATTCCATTATATGTGGCTTTGACACACCATACTGTGGTTAACGAATGATAAAAGAGGAATATGTTACTGTGCCATTCAGTAGTACATACAGGGCATTCGTTAATATATGCAATTTCTTCACATTTTGAAAACCAAGTTAAACTTTCTGTACTACAAAGCTGAATTTTGCATCACCCAGTATATTTTTTCCAAATCTCAACCAAATATGCTAACTAAATGTTCTACACATCACCATGGGAAACTAATGCACAAGTTACTACAAACTGCACTAAAAAATGAACGTAGTACCGGTTGCTTTAGAAGAAATAGTTAACCCTCTCACGGCTGATGAGACCACGTGACTCTCGTTGTAACTGGAAAATGTATGGCTTCAACCACTAATTTCTTCAATTTTTTAAAAAACTTTCCTATTTGGTATATATATGTTGTTAGGCAACTATTCAACAATATAGCATATGTCATTCTACATATATATTATATTGTTAATCATTGTTACTATATACTACATACTATTCGCCATATCTCCCAAACTTATTTACATATTTTGACGGAATAAAGCTAAAATTGAAGAGGAAACCTCTCCATTTTGTCCTGTTGCGATAAGGGTCCTTTGCCCTTGAAGGAACGTTAAAATTCCTCTTATAACTTTTGTTTCTCTTTTTTAGTTTTTTCAAAATAAAACAGATTCGATTCCATTATATGTGGCTTTGACACACAATACTTGGTTAACGAATGATAAAAGAGGAATATGTTACTGTGCCATTCAGAAGTACATACAGGGCATTCGTTAATATATGCACTTTCTTCACATTTTGAAAACCAATTTATACTTTCTGTACTACAAAGCTGAATTTTGCATCACCCTGTATATTTTTTCCAAATCTCAACCAAATATGCTAACTAAATGTTCTACACATCATCATGAGAAAATAAATACACAAATTACTACAAACTGCACTAATAAATGAACGTAGTACCTGTTGCTTTAGAAGAAATAGTTAACCCTCTCACGGCTGATGAGACCACGTGACACTCGTTGTAACTTTAAAATGTATGGCTTCAACCACTAATTTCTTCAATTTTTGAAAAACTTTCCTATTTGGTATATATATGTTGTTAGGCAACTATTCAACAATATAGCATATGTCATTCTACATATATATTATATTATTAATCATTGTTACAATATACTACATACTATTCGCCATATCTCCCAAACTTATTTACATATTTTGACGAAATAAAGCTAAAATTGAAGAGGAAACCCCTCCACTTTGTCCTGTTGCGATAAGGGTCCTTTGCCCTTGAAGAAACGTTAAAATTCCTCTTATACCGTTTGTTTCTCTTTTTTAGTTTTTTCAAAATAAAACAGATTCGATTCCATTATATGTGGCTTTGACACACCATACTGTGGTTAACGAATGATAAAAGAGGAATATGTTACTGTGCCATTCAGAAGTACATACAGGGCATTCGTTAATATATGCAATTTCTTCACATTTTGAAAACCAAGTTAAACTTTCTGTACTACAAAGCTGAATTTTGCATCACGCTGTATATTTTTTACAAATCTCATCCAAATATGCTAACTAAATGTTCTACACGTCATCATGGGAAAGTAATGCACAAATTACTACAAACTGCACTGAAAAATGAACGTAGTACCTGTTGCTTTAGAAGAAATAGTTAACCCTCTCACGGCTGATGAGACCACGTGACACTCGTTGTAACTGGAAAATGTATGGCTTGAACCACTAATTTCTTTAGTTTTTAAAAAAACTTTCCTATTTGGTATATATATGTGGTTAGGCAACTATTCAACAATATAGCATATGTCATTCTACATATATATTATATTATTAATCATTGTTACTATATACTACATACTATTCGCCATATCTCTCAAACTTATTTACATATTTTGACGAAATAAAGCTAAAATTGAAGAGGAATCTTCTCCACTTTGTCCTGTTGCGATAAGGGTCCTTTGCCCTTTTAGAAACGTTAAAATTCCTTTTATAACGTTTGTTTCTCTTTTTTAGTTTTTTCAAAATAAAACAGATTCGATTCCATTATATGTGGCTTTGACACACCATACTGTGGTTAACGAATGATAAAAGAGGAATATGTTACTGTGCCATTCAGAAGTACATACAGGGCATTCGTTAATATATGCACTTTCTTCACATTTTGAAAACCAATTTATACTTTCTGTACTACAAAGATGAATTTTGCATCACCCTGTATATTTTTTCCAAATCTCAACCAAATATGCTAACTAAATGTTCTACACATCATCATGGGAAAATAAATGCACAAATTACTACAAATTGCACTAAAAAATGAACGTAGTACCTGTTTCTTTAGAAGAAATAGTTAACCCTCTCACGACTGATGAGACCACGTGACACTCGTTGTAACTGGAAAATGTATGGCTTCAACCACTAATTTCTTCAATTTTTTTTTCAAAACTCTCCTATTTGGTACATATATGTTGTTAGGCAACTATTCAACAATATAGCATATGTCATTCTACATATATATTATATTCTTATCCATTGTTACTATATACTACATACTATTCGCCATATCTCCCAAAGTTATTTACACATTTTGACGAAATAAAGCTCAAATTGAAGGGCAAACCCATCCATTTTGTACGGTTGCATTACAGGTCCTTTGTCTTTGAAGAAACATTAAAATTCCTCTTATAACGTTTGTTTCTCTTTTTTAGTTTTTTTCAAAATAAAAGAGATTCGATTCCATTATATGTGGCTTTGACACACCATACTGTGGTTAACGAATGATAAAAGAGGAATATGTTACTGTGCCATTCAGAAGTACATACAGGGCATTCGTTAATATATGCACTTTCTTCACATTTTGAAAACCAATTTATACTTTCTGTACTACAAAGCTGAATTTTGCATCACCCTGTATATTTTTTCCAAATCTCAACCAAATATGCTAACTAAATGTTCTACACATCACCATGGGAAACTAATGCACAAATTACTACAAACTGCACTAAAAAATGAACGTAGTACCGGTTGCTTTAGAAGAAATAGTTAACCCTCTCACGGCTGATGAGACCACGTGACTCTCGTTGTAACTGGAAAATGTATGGCTTCAACCACTAATTTCTTCAATTTTTTAAAAAACTTTCCTATTTGGTATATATATGTTGTTAGGCAACTATTCAACAATATAGCATATGTCATTATACATATATATTATATTGTTAATCATTGTTACTATATACTACATACTATTCGCCATATCTCCCAAACTTATTTACATATTTTGACGGAATAAAGCTAAAATTGAAGAGGAAACCTCTCCATTTTGTCCTGTTGCGATAAGGGTCCTTTGCCTTTGAAGAAACGTTAAAATTCCTCTTATAACTTTTGTTTCTCTTTTTTAGTTTTTTCAAAATAAAACAGATTCGATTCCATTATATGTGGCTTTGACACACAATACTTGGTTAACGAATGATAAAAGAGGAATATGTTACTGTGCCATTCAGAAGTACATACAGGGCATTCGTTAATATATGCACTTTCTTCACATTTTGAAAACCAATTTATACTTTCTGTACTACAAAGCTGAATTTTGCATCACCCTGTATATTTTTTCCAAATCTCAACCAAATATGCTAACTAAATGTTCTACACATCATCATGAGAAAATAAATACACAAATTACTACAAACTGCACTAATAAATGAACGTAGTACCTGTTGCTTTAGAAGAAATAGTTAACCCTCTCACGGCTGATGAGACCACGTGACACTCGTTGTAACTGGAAAATGTATGGCTTCAACCACTAATTTCTTCAATTTTTGAAAAACTTTCCTATTTGGTATATATATGTTGTTAGGCAACTATTCAACAATATAGCATATGTCATTCTACATATATATTATATTATTAATCATTGTTACAATATACTACATACTATTCGCCATATCTCCCAAACTTATTTACATATTTTGACGAAATAAAGCTAAAATTGAAGAGGAAACCACTCCACTTTGTCCTGTTGCGATAAGGGTCCTTTGCCCTTGAAGAAACGTTAAAATTCCTCTTATACCGTTTGTTTTTCTTTTTTAGTTTTTTCAAAATAAAACAGACTCGATTCCATTATATGTGGCTTTGACACACCATACTGTGGTTAACGAATGATAAAAGAGGAATATGTTACTGTGCCATTCAGAAGTACATACAGGGCATTCGTTAATATATGCAATTTCTTCACATTTTGAAAACCAAGTTAAACTTTCTGTACTACAAAGCTGAATTTTGCATCACGCTGTATATTTTTTACAAATCTCAACCAAATATGCTAACTAAATGTTCTACACGTCATCATGGGAAAGTAATGCACAAATTACTACAAACTGCACTGAAAAATGAACGTAGTACCTGTTGCTTTAGAAGAAATAGTTAACCCTCTCACGGCTGATGAGACCACGTGACACTCGTTGTAACTGGAAAATGTATGGCTTGAACCACTAATTTCTTTAATTTTTAAAAAAAACTTTCCTATTTGGTATATATATGTGGTTAGGCAACTATTCAACAATATTGCATATGTCATTCTACATATATATTATATTATTAATCATTGTTACTATATACTACATACTATTCGCCATATCTCTCAAACTTATTTACATATTTTGACGAAATAAAGCTAAAATTGAAGAGGAATCTTCTCCACTTTGTCCTGTTGCGATAAGGGTCCTTTGCCCTTTTAGAAACGTTAAAATTCCTTTTATAACGTTTGTTTCTCTTTTTTAGTTTTTTCAAAATAAAACAGATTCGATTCCATTATATGTGGCTTTGACACACCATACTGTGGTTAACGAATGATAAAAGAGGAATATGTTACTGTGCCATTCAGAAGTACATACAGGGCATTCGTTAATATATGCACTTTCTTCACATTTTGAAAACCAATTTATACTTTCTGTACTACAAAGATGAATTTTGCATCACCCTGTATATTTTTTCCAAATCTCAACCAAATATGCTAACTAAATGTTCTACACATCATCATGGGAAAATAAATGCACAAATTACTACAAATTGCACTAAAAAATGAACGTAGTACCTGTTTCTTTAGAAGAAATAGTTAACCCTCTCACGACTGATGAGACCACGTGACACTCGTTGTAACTGGAAAATGTATGGCTTCAACCACTAATTTCTTCAATTTTTTTTTCAAAACTCTCCTATTTGGTCATATATGTTGTTAAGCAACTATTCAACAATATAGCATATGTCATTCTACATATATATTATATTCTTATCCATTGTTACTATATACTACATACTATTCGCCATATCTCTCAAACTTATTTACATATTTTGACGAAATAAAGCTAAAATTGAAGAGGAAACCCCCCCACTTTGTCCTGTTGCGATAAGGGTCCTTTGCCCTTTTAGAAACGTTAAAATTCCTTTTATAACGTTTGTTTCTCTTTTTTAGTTTTTTCAAAATAAAACAGATTCGATTCCATTATATGTGGCTTTGACACACCATACTGTGGTTAACGAATGATAAAAGAGGAATATGTTACTGTGCCATTCAGAAGTACATACAGGGCATTCGTTAATATATGCACTTTCTTCACATTTTGAAAACCAATTTATACTTTCTGTACTACAAAGCTGAATTTTGCATCACCCTGTATATTTTTTCCAAATCTCAACCAAATATGCTAACTAAATGTTCTACACATCACCATGGGAAACTAATGCACAAATTACTACAAACTGCACTAAAAAATGAACGTAGTACCGGTTGCTTTAGAAGAAATAGTTAACCCTCTCACGGCTGATGAGACCACGTGACTCTCGTTGTAACTGGAAAATGTATGGCTTCAACCACTAATTTCTTCAATTTTTTAAAAAACTTTCCTATTTGGTATATATATGTTGTTAGGCAACTATTCAACAATATAGCATATGTCATTCTACATATATATTATATTGTTAATCATTGTTACTATATACTACATACTATTCGCCATATCTCCCAAACTTATTTACATATTTTGACGAAATAAAGCTAAAATTGAAGAGGAAACCTCTCCATTTTGTCCTGTTGCGATAATTGTCCTTTGCCCTTGAAGAAACGTTAAAATTCCTCTTATAACTTTTTTTTCTCTTCTTTAGTTTTTTCAAAATAAAACAGATTCGATTCCATTATATGTGGCTTTGACACACCATACTTGGATAACGAATGATAAAAGAGGAATATGTTACTGTGCCATTCAGAAGTACATACAGGGCATTCGTTAATATATGCACTTTCTTCACGTTTTGAAAACCAATTTATACTTTCTGTACTACAAAGCTGAATTTTGCATCACCCTGTATATTTTTTCCAAATCTCAACCAAATATGCTAACTAAATGTTCTACACATCATCATGAGAAAATAAATACACAAATTACTACAAACTGCACTAATAAATGAACGTAGTACCTGTTGCTTTAGAAGAAATAGTTAACCCTCTCACGGCTGATGAGACCACGTGACACTCGTTGTAACTGGAAAATGTATGGCTTCAACCACTAATTTCTTCAATTTTTGAAAAACTTTCCTATTTGGTATATATATGTTGTTAGGCAACTATTCAACAATATAGCATATGTCATTCTACATATATATTATATTATTAATCATTGTTACAATATACTACATACTATTCGCCATATCTCCCAAACTTATTTACATATTTTGACGAAATAAAGCTAAAATTGAAGAGGAAACCCCTCCACTTTGTCCTGTTGCGATAAGGGTCCTTTGCCCTTGAAGAAACGTTAAAATTCCTCTTATACCGTTTGTTTCTCTTTTTTAGTTTTTTCAAAATAAAACAGATTCGATTCCATTATATGTGGCTTTGACACACCATACTGTGGTTAACGAATGATAAAAGAGGAATATGTTACTGTGCCATTCAGAAGCACATACAGGGCATTCGTTAATATATGCAATTTCTTCACATTTTGAAAACCAAGTTAAACTTTCTGTACTACAAAGCTGAATTTTGCATCACGCTGTATATTTTTTACAAACCTCAACCAAATATGCTAACTAAATGTACTACACGTCATCATGGGAAAGTAATGCACAAATTACTACAAACTGCACTGAAAAATGAACGTAGTACCTGTTGCTTTAGAAGAAATAGTTAACCCTCTCACGGCTGATGAGACCACGTGACACTCGTTGTAACTGGAAAATGTATGGCTTCAACCACTAATTTCTTTAATTTTTAAAAAAACTTTCCTATTTGGTATATATATGTGGTTAGGCAACTATTCAACAATATAGCATATGTCATTCTACATATATATTATATTATTAATCATTGTTACTATATATTACATACTATTCGCCATATCTCTCAAACTTATTTACATATATTGACGAAATAAAGCTAAAATTGAAGAGGAATCTTCTCCACTTTGTCCTGTTGCGATAAGGGTCCTTTGCCCTTTTAGAAACGTTAAAATTCCTTTTATAACGTTTGTTTCTCTTTTTTAGTTTTTTCAAAATAAAACAGATTCGATTCCATTATATGTGGCTTTGACACACCATACTGTGGTTAACGAATGATAAAAGAGGAATATGTTACTGTGCCATTCAGAAGTACATACAGGGCATTCCTTAATATATGCACTTTCTTCACATTTTGAAAACCAATTTATACTTTCTGTACTACAAAGCTGAATTTTGCATCACCCTGTATATTTTTTCCAAATCTCAACCAAATATGCTAACTAAATGTTCTACACATCATCATGAGAAAATAAATACACAAATTACTACAAACTGCACTAATAAATGAACGTAGTACCTGTTGCTTTAGAAGAAATAGTTAACCCTCTCACGGCTGATGAGACCACGTGACACTCGTTGTAACTGGAAAATGTATGGCTTCAACCACTAATTTCTTCAATTTTTGAAAAACTTTCCTATTTGGTATATATATGTTGTTAGGCAACTATTCAACAATATAGCATATGTCATTCTACATATATATTATATTATTAATCATTGTTACTATATACTACATACTATTCGCCATATCTCCCAAACTTATTTACATATTTTGACGAAATAAAGCTAAAATTAAAGAGGAAACCCCTCCACCTTGTCCTGTTGCGATAAGGGTCCTTTGCTCTTTTAGAAACGTTAAAATTCCTTTTATAACGTTTGTTTCTCTTTTTTAGTTTTTTCAAAATAAAACAGATTCGATTCCATTATATGTGGCTTTGACACACCATACTGTGGTTAACGAATGATAAAAGAGGAATATGTTACTGTGCCATTGAGAAGTACATACAGGGCATTCGTTAATATATGCAATTTCTTCACATTTTGAAAACCAAGTTAAACTTTCTGTACTACAAAGCTGAATTTTGCATCACCCTGTATATTTTTTACAAATCTCAACCAAATATGCTAACTAAATGTTCTACACATCAGCACGGGAAACTAATGCACAAATTACTACAAACTGCACTAAAAAATGAACGTAGTACCTGTTTCTTTAGAAGAAATAGTTAACCCTCTCATGGCTGATGAGACCACGTGACACTCGTTGTAACTGGAAAATGTATGGCTTCAGCCACTAATTTCTTCAATTTTTAAAAAACTTTCCTATTTGGTATATATATGTTGTTAGGCAACTATTCAACAATATAGCATATGTCATTCTACATATATATTATATTATTAATCATTGTTACTATATACTACATACTATTCGCCTTATCTCCCAAACTTATTTACATATTTTGACGAAATAAAGCTAAAATTGAAGAGGAAACCCCTCCACTTTGTCCTGTTGCGATAAGGGTCCTTTGCCTTTTTAGAAACGTTAAAATTCCTCTTATAACGTTTGTTTCTCTTTTTTAGTTTTTTCAAAATAAAACAGATTCGATTCCATTATATGTGGCTTTGACACACCATACTGTGGTTAACGAATGATAAAAGAGGAATATGTTACTGTGCCATTGAGAAGTACATACAGGGCATTCGTTAATATATGCACTTTCTTCACATTTTGAAAACCAATTTATACTTTCTGTACTACAAAGCTGAATTTTGCATCACCCTGTATATTTCTTCCAAATCTCAACCAAATATGCTAACTAAATGTTCTACACATCATCATGGGAAAATAAATGCACAAATTACTACAAATTGCACTAAAAAATGAACGTAGTACCTGTTTCTTTAGAAGAAATAGTTAACCCTCTCACGGCTGATGAGACCACGTGACACTCGTTGTAACTGGAAAATATATGGCTTCAACCACTAATTTCTTCAATTTTTTTTAAAAAACTCTCCTATTTGGTATATATGTTGTTAGGCAACTATTCAACAATATAGCATATGTCATTCTATATATATATTATATTGTTAATCATTGTTACTATATACTACATACTATTCGCCATATCTCCCAAACTTATTTACATATTTTAACGAAATAAAGCTAAAATTGAAGAGGAAACCTCTCCGTTTTGTCCTGTTGCGATAAGTGTCTTTTGCCCTTGAAGAAACGTTAAAATTTCTGTTATAACGTTTGTTTCCGTTTTTTAGTTTTTTCAAAATAAAACAGATTCGATTCCATTATATGTGGCTTTGACACACCATACTGTGGTTAACGAATGATAAAAGAGGAATATGTTACTGTGCCATTCAGAAGGACATACAGGGCATTCGTTAATATATGCAATTTCTTCACATTTTGAAAACCAAGTTAAACTTTCTGTACTACAAAGCTGAATTTTGCATCACGCTGTATATTTTTTACAAATCTCAACCAAATATGCTAACTAAATGTTCTACACGTCATCATGGGAAAGTAATGCACAAATTACTACAAACTGCACTAAAAAATGAACGTAGTACCTGTTGCTTTAGAAGAAATAGTTAACCCTCTCATGGCTGATGAGACCACGTGACACTCGTTGTAACTGGAAAATGTATGGCTTCAGCCACTAATTTCTTCAATTTTTAAAAAACTTTCCTATTTGGTATATATATGTTGTTAGGCAACTATTCAACAATATAGCATATGTCATTCTACATATATATTATATTATTAATCATTGATACTATATACTACATACTATTCGCCTTATCTCCCAAACTTATTTACATATTTTGACGAAATAAAGCTAAAATTGAAGAGGAAACCCCTCCACTTTGTCCTGTTGCGATAAGGGTCCTTTGCCCTTGAAGAAACGTTAAAATTCCTCTTATACCGTTTGTTTCCCTTTTTTAGTTTTTTCAAAATAAAACAGATTCGATTCCATTATATGTGGCTTTGACACACCATACTGTGGTTAACGAATGATAAAAGAGGAATATGTTACTGTGCCATTCAGAAGTACATACAGGGCATTCGTTAATATATGCACTTTCTTCACATTTTGAAAACCAATTTATACTTTCTGTACTACAAAGCTGAATTTTGCATCACCCTGTATATTTTTTCCAAATCTCAACCAAATATGCTAACTAAATGTTCTACACATCACCATGGGAAACTAATGCACAAATTACTACAAACTGCACTAAAAAATGAACGTAGTACCGGTTGCTTTAGAAGAAATAGTTAACCCTCTCACGGCTGATGAGACCACGTGACTCTCGTTGTAACTGGAAAATGTATGGCTTAAACCACTAATTTCTTCAATTTTTTAAAAAACTTTGATATTTGGTATATATATATTGTTAGGCAACTATTCAACAATATAGCATATGTCATTCTACATATATATTATATTGTTAATCATTGTTACTATATACTACATACTATTCGCCATATCTCCCAAACTTATTTACATATTTTGACGAAATAAAGCTAAAATTGAAGAGGAAACCTCTCCATTTTGTCCTGTTGCGATAAGGGTCCTTTGCCCTTGAAGAAACGTTAAAATTCCTCTTATAACGTTTGTTTCTCTTTTTTAGTTTTTTCAAAATAAAACAGATTCGATTCCATTATATGTGGCTTTGACACACCATACTGTGGTTAACGAATGATAAAAGAGGAATATGTTACTGTGCCATTCAGAAGTACATACAGGGCATTCGTTAATATATGCAATTTCTTCACATTTTGAAAACCAAGTTAAACTTTCTGTACTACAAAGCTGAATTTTGCATCACGCTGTATATTTTTTACAAATCTCAACCAAATATGCTAACTAAATGTTCTACACGTCATCATGGGAAAGTAATGCACAAATTACTACAAACTGCACTAAAAAATGAACGTAGTACCTGTTGCTTTAGAAGAAATAGTTAACCTTCTCACGGCTGATGAGACCACGTGACACTCGTTGTAACTGGAAAATGTATGGCTTCAACCACTAATTTCTTTAATTTTTAAGAAAACTTTCCTATTTGGTATATATATGTTGTTAGGCAACTATTCAACAATATAGCATATGTCATTCTACATATATATTATATTATTAATCATTGTTACTATATACTACATACTATTCGCCATATCTCTCAAACTTATTTACATATTTTGACGAAATAAAGCCAAAATTGAAGAGGAATCTTCTCCACTTTGTCCTGTTGCGATAAGGGTCCTTTGCCCTTTTAGAAACGTTAAAATTCCTTTTATAACGTTTGTTTCTCTTTTTTAGTTTTTTCAAAATAAAACAGATTCGATTCCATTATATGTGGCTTTGACACACCATACTGTGGTTAACGAATGATAAAAGAGGAATATGTTACTGTGCCATTCAGAAGTACATACAGGTCATTCGTTAATATATGCAATTTCTTCACATTTTGAAAACCAAGTTAAACTTTCTGTACTACAAAGCTGAATTTTGCATCACCCTGTATATTTTTTACAAATCTCAACCAAATATGCTAACTAAATTTTCTACACGTCATCATGGGAAAGTAATGCACAAATTACTACAAACTGCACTAAAAAATGAACGTAGTACCTGTTGCTTTAGAAGAAATAGTTAACCTTCTCACGGCTGATGAGACCACGTGACACTCGTTGTAACTGGAAAATGTATGGCTTCAACCACTAATTTCTTTAATTTTTAAGAAAACTTTCCTATTTGGTATATATATGTTGTTAGGCAACTATTCAACAATATAGCATATGTCATTCTACATATATATTATATTATTAATCATTGTTACTATATACTACATACTATTCGCCATATCTCTCAAACTTATTTACATATTTTGACGAAATAAAGCCAAAATTGAAGAGGAATCTTCTCCACTTTGTCCTGTTGCGATAAGGGTCCTTTGCCCTTTTAGAAACGTTAAAATTCCTTTTATAACGTTTGTTTCTCTTTTTTAGTTTTTTCAAAATAAAACAGATTCGATTCCATTATATGTGGCTTTGACACACCATACTGTGGTTAACGAATGATAAAAGAGGAATATGTTACTGTGCCATTCAGAAGTACATACAGGTCATTCGTTAATATATGCAATTTCTTCACATTTTGAAAACCAAGTTAAACTTTCTGTACTACAAAGCTGAATTTTGCATCACCCTGTATATTTTTTACAAATCTCAACCAAATATGCTAACTAAATTTTCTACACATCACCATGGGAAACTAATGCACAAATTACTACAAACTGCACTAAAAAATGAACATAGTACCTGTTGCTTTAGAAGAAATAGTTAACCCTCTCACGGCTGATGAGACCACGTGACACTCGTTGTAACTGGAAAATGTATGGCTTCAACCACTAATTTCTTCAATTTTTTAAAAAAACTTTCCTATTTGGTATATATATGTTGTTAGGCAACTATTCAACAATATAGCATATGCCATTCTACATATATATTATATTATTAATCATTGTTACTATATACTACATACTTTTCGCCATATCTCCCAAACTTATTTACATATTTTGACGAAATAAAGCTAAAATTGAAGAGGAAACCCTCCACTTTGTCCTGTTGCGATAAGGGTCCTTTGCCGTTGAAGAAACGTTAAAATTCCTCGTATAACGTTTGTTTCTTTTTTTTAGTTTTTTCAAAATAAAACAGATTCGATTCCATTATATGTGGCTTTGACACACCATACTGTGGTTAACGAATGATAAAAGAGGAATATGTTACTGTGCCATTCAGTAGTACATACAGGGCATTCGTTAATATATGCAATTTCTTCACATTTTGAAAACCAAGTTAAACTTTCTGTACTACAAAGCTGAATTTTGCATCACCCAGTATATTTTTTCCAAATCTCAACCAAATATGCTAACTAAATGTTCTACACATCACCATGGGAAACTAATGCACAAGTTACTACAAACTGCACTAAAAAATGAACGTAGTACCGGTTGCTTTAGAAGAAATAGTTAACCCTCTCACGGCTGATGAGACCACGTGACTCTCGTTGTAACTGGAAAATGTATGGCTTCAACCACTAATTTCTTCAATTTTTTAAAAAACTTTCCTATTTGGTATATATATGTTGTTAGGCAACTATTCAACAATATAGCATATGTCATTCTACATATATATTATATTGTTAATCATTGTTACTATATACTACATACTATTCGCCATATCTCCCAAACTTATTTACATATTTTGACGGAATAAAGCTAAAATTGAAGAGGAAACCTCTCCATTTTGTCCTGTTGCGATAAGGGTCCTTTGCCCTTGAAGGAACGTTAAAATTCCTCTTATAACTTTTGTTTCTCTTTTTTAGTTTTTTCAAAATAAAACAGATTCGATTCCATTATATGTGGCTTTGACACACAATACTTGGTTAACGAATGATAAAAGAGGAATATGTTACTGTGCCATTCAGAAGTACATACAGGGCATTCGTTAATATATGCACTTTCTTCACATTTTGAAAACCAATTTATACTTTCTGTACTACAAAGCTGAATTTTGCATCACCCTGTATATTTTTTCCAAATCTCAACCAAATATGCTAACTAAATGTTCTACACATCATCATGAGAAAATAAATACACAAATTACTACAAACTGCACTAATAAATGAACGTAGTACCTGTTGCTTTAGAAGAAATAGTTAACCCTCTCACGGCTGATGAGACCACGTGACACTCGTTGTAACTTTAAAATGTATGGCTTCAACCACTAATTTCTTCAATTTTTGAAAAACTTTCCTATTTGGTATATATATGTTGTTAGGCAACTATTCAACAATATAGCATATGTCATTCTACATATATATTATATTATTAATCATTGTTACAATATACTACATACTATTCGCCATATCTCCCAAACTTATTTACATATTTTGACGAAATAAAGCTAAAATTGAAGAGGAAACCCCTCCACTTTGTCCTGTTGCGATAAGGGTCCTTTGCCCTTGAAGAAACGTTAAAATTCCTCTTATACCGTTTGTTTCTCTTTTTTAGTTTTTTCAAAATAAAACAGATTCGATTCCATTATATGTGGCTTTGACACACCATACTGTGGTTAACGAATGATAAAAGAGGAATATGTTACTGTGCCATTCAGAAGTACATACAGGGCATTCGTTAATATATGCAATTTCTTCACATTTTGAAAACCAAGTTAAACTTTCTGTACTACAAAGCTGAATTTTGCATCACGCTGTATATTTTTTACAAATCTCATCCAAATATGCTAACTAAATGTTCTACACGTCATCATGGGAAAGTAATGCACAAATTACTACAAACTGCACTGAAAAATGAACGTAGTACCTGTTGCTTTAGAAGAAATAGTTAACCCTCTCACGGCTGATGAGACCACGTGACACTCGTTGTAACTGGAAAATGTATGGCTTGAACCACTAATTTCTTTAGTTTTTAAAAAAACTTTCCTATTTGGTATATATATGTGGTTAGGCAACTATTCAACAATATAGCATATGTCATTCTACATATATATTATATTATTAATCATTGTTACTATATACTACATACTATTCGCCATATCTCTCAAACTTATTTACATATTTTGACGAAATAAAGCTAAAATTGAAGAGGAATCTTCTCCACTTTGTCCTGTTGCGATAAGGGTCCTTTGCCCTTTTAGAAACGTTAAAATTCCTTTTATAACGTTTGTTTCTCTTTTTTAGTTTTTTCAAAATAAAACAGATTCGATTCCATTATATGTGGCTTTGACACACCATACTGTGGTTAACGAATGATAAAAGAGGAATATGTTACTGTGCCATTCAGAAGTACATACAGGGCATTCGTTAATATATGCACTTTCTTCACATTTTGAAAACCAATTTATACTTTCTGTACTACAAAGATGAATTTTGCATCACCCTGTATATTTTTTCCAAATCTCAACCAAATATGCTAACTAAATGTTCTACACATCATCATGGGAAAATAAATGCACAAATTACTACAAATTGCACTAAAAAATGAACGTAGTACCTGTTTCTTTAGAAGAAATAGTTAACCCTCTCACGACTGATGAGACCACGTGACACTCGTTGTAACTGGAAAATGTATGGCTTCAACCACTAATTTCTTCAATTTTTTTTTCAAAACTCTCCTATTTGGTACATATATGTTGTTAGGCAACTATTCAACAATATAGCATATGTCATTCTACATATATATTATATTCTTATCCATTGTTACTATATACTACATACTATTCGCCATATCTCCCAAAGTTATTTACACATTTTGACGAAATAAAGCTCAAATTGAAGGGCAAACCCATCCATTTTGTACGGTTGCATTACAGGTCCTTTGTCTTTGAAGAAACATTAAAATTCCTCTTATAACGTTTGTTTCTCTTTTTTAGTTTTTTTCAAAATAAAAGAGATTCGATTCCATTATATGTGGCTTTGACACACCATACTGTGGTTAACGAATGATAAAAGAGGAATATGTTACTGTGCCATTCAGAAGTACATACAGGGCATTCGTTAATATATGCACTTTCTTCACATTTTGAAAACCAATTTATACTTTCTGTACTACAAAGCTGAATTTTGCATCACCCTGTATATTTTTTCCAAATCTCAACCAAATATGCTAACTAAATGTTCTACACATCACCATGGGAAACTAATGCACAAATTACTACAAACTGCACTAAAAAATGAACGTAGTACCGGTTGCTTTAGAAGAAATAGTTAACCCTCTCACGGCTGATGAGACCACGTGACTCTCGTTGTAACTGGAAAATGTATGGCTTCAACCACTAATTTCTTCAATTTTTTAAAAAACTTTCCTATTTGGTATATATATGTTGTTAGGCAACTATTCAACAATATAGCATATGTCATTATACATATATATTATATTGTTAATCATTGTTACTATATACTACATACTATTCGCCATATCTCCCAAACTTATTTACATATTTTGACGGAATAAAGCTAAAATTGAAGAGGAAACCTCTCCATTTTGTCCTGTTGCGATAAGGGTCCTTTGCCTTTGAAGAAACGTTAAAATTCCTCTTATAACTTTTGTTTCTCTTTTTTAGTTTTTTCAAAATAAAACAGATTCGATTCCATTATATGTGGCTTTGACACACAATACTTGGTTAACGAATGATAAAAGAGGAATATGTTACTGTGCCATTCAGAAGTACATACAGGGCATTCGTTAATATATGCACTTTCTCCACATTTTGAAAACCAATTTATACTTTCTGTACTACAAAGCTGAATTTTGCATCACCCTGTATATTTTTTCCAAATCTCAACCAAATATGCTAACTAAATGTTCTACACATCATCATGAGAAAATAAATACACAAATTACTACAAACTGCACTAATAAATGAACGTAGTACCTGTTGCTTTAGAAGAAATAGTTAACCCTCTCACGGCTGATGAGACCACGTGACACTCGTTGTAACTGGAAAATGTATGGCTTCAACCACTAATTTCTTCAATTTTTGAAAAACTTTCCTATTTGGTATATATATGTTGTTAGGCAACTATTCAACAATATAGCATATGTCATTCTACATATATATTATATTATTAATCATTGTTACAATATACTACATACTATTCGCCATATCTCCCAAACTTATTTACATATTTTGACGAAATAAAGCTAAAATTGAAGAGGAAACCCCTCCACTTTGTCCTGTTGCGATAAGGGTCCTTTGCCCTTGAAGAAACGTTAAAATTCCTCTTATACCGTTTGTTTTTCTTTTTTAGTTTTTTCAAAATAAAACAGACTCGATTCCATTATATGTGGCTTTGACACACCATACTGTGGTTAACGAATGATAAAAGAGGAATATGTTACTGTGCCATTCAGAAGTACATACAGGGCATTCGTTAATATATGCAATTTCTTCACATTTTGAAAACCAAGTTAAACTTTCTGTACTACAAAGCTGAATTTTGCATCACGCTGTATATTTTTTACAAATCTCAACCAAATATGCTAACTAAATGTTCTACACGTCATCATGGGAAAGTAATGCACAAATTACTACAAACTGCACTGAAAAATGAACGTAGTACCTGTTGCTTTAGAAGAAATAGTTAACCCTCTCACGGCTGATGAGACCACGTGACACTCGTTGTAACTGGAAAATGTATGGCTTGAACCACTAATTTCTTTAATTTTTAAAAAAACTTTCCTATTTGGTATATATATGTGGTTAGGCAACTATTCAACAATATAGCATATGTCATTCTACATATATATTATATTATTAATCATTGTTACTATATACTACATACTATTCGCCATATCTCTCAAACTTATTTACATATTTTGACGAAATAAAGCTAAAATTGAAGAGGAATCTTCTCCACTTTGTCCTGTTGCGATAAGGGTCCTTTGCCCTTTTAGAAACGTTAAAATTCCTTTTATAACGTTTGTTTCTCTTTTTTAGTTTTTTCAAAATAAAACAGATTCGATTCCATTATATGTGGCTTTGACACACCATACTGTGGTTAACGAATGATAAAAGAGGAATATGTTACTGTGCCATTCAGAAGTACATACAGGGCATTCGTTAATATATGCACTTTCTTCACATTTTGAAAATCAATTTATACTTTCTGTACTACAAAGATGAATTTTGCATCACCCTGTATATTTTTTCCAAATCTCAACCAAATATGCTAACTAAATGTTCTACACATCATCATGGGAAAATAAATGCACAAATTACTACAAATTGCACTAAAAAATGAACGTAGTACCTGTTTCTTTAGAAGAAATAGTTAACCCTCTCACGACTGATGAGACCACGTGACACTCGTTGTAACTGGAAAATGTATGGCTTCAACCACTAATTTCTTCAATTTTTTTTCAAAACTCTCCTATTTGGTCATATATGTTGTTAAGCAACTATTCAACAATATAGCATATGTCATTCTACATATATATTATATTCTTATCCATTGTTACTATATACTACATACTACAACGAAATACTTTAGTTTGTAGAATATTGACCTGTACCTTGGGCAGAAAGTGCTCATACATACGCAATATACTTAATAGAATGTTCATTTTAAATTAACAAAAAAAGAAGAATGTCTTTATGTTATGTAGGAGATTATTATGGGATAGTTGTGGCCATGTACTTGTTCTATTGTATGCCTAGCAAGTGATTTTATGTACCTAATGGTATAAAGGAAAAGATATTTAAGTTATATCCAGTAATAAAGGTGAGATTAATGATATTTAAATGTGTGAGTTAAATTTTACACGAAGAAAAGGTATTATCGCTTCGTAACTTATATTTTAACTAGTGAACCAGGTTTATGACTCCTTTCAATAGAGTCGTTGTAAAACTTTTTGGTGCCTATCACGCCGGGAATTTTGTAAATTCAGTTCTCGAAGAAAGGAAAGTAGGGGTGAATTTACTTGGATACTGTACTTTATGAATACGAACTTAACCGTATTACGAAGCGGTAGGGTAATCATCAGAAAAATGGATAGCGTAATAGTGCAGCAGGAATCAGATACTAGTAATCAAGGTGAAAGTAGTGCAACACCAAGTGTATCATCAGAGGATCGACTTCTGTTAGCTCTTCAGCGACAAATAGTGCAGATGACTACTGAGATAAAACAAACCATGGAACAGAAGCTTAGTGAATCTAACACAACCATGGAACAGAAATTTAATGAAGCTAATCAGACTTTGGAACGGAAGATAGAACTGAAATTTAATGAAGCTAACCAGACCATGGAACAGAAGCTTAGTGAATCTAACACAACCATGGAACAGAAATTTAATGAAGCTAATCAGACTATGGAACGGAAGATAGAACTGAAATTTAATGAAGCTAATCAGACTATGGAACGGAAGATAGAACTGAAATTTAATGAAGCTAACCAGACCATGGAACAGAAGATAGAGCTAAAATTTAACGAAGCTAACAAGTTATATGAAGAATTAAGTAGACGAATAGAACTAAAATCAGACGATACGAAACAAACAATCGTCCAGGTGATGAACGACATATCCGCACAGTTTGAAGAAAAGTTACAAAGGATATCTGATGAGTGTCAAGAAAAGCACAACCAACAAGATCAAGAAATCTGTACCGTAAAGAAAGATTTAGCAATAATAGAATCTTCCATTAAGCAGCAAAAGATCCAGGTCAGCAACAACACCAATAACATACGTGTCAATACACAGTTGTTAGCTACTCTCCAAGAAGAAATTAAAACGTTACAGGCTGGAGACAACGTTCACCATAATAACCTAGGTAGTGAACACTTTGAGTTTCCTCACGCACCGGAGAGGAATTCGCCTTCGTCGAGATCTGAGGAGGACATCATACTAGAAGAAAATTGTCCGAAGAACACTGAGGAAAGAAATATAGATAGTATCATGACACAGCACATCACGGACCGGAATTACCATACAACAAGATCAAGGCATGAGAAAAGGAAGGTAAAATTAGGTGTTAAAATGAGTGAAATTAAAGCCATGAGTAAATTTAGTGGCAAGTGTAATGAAAATGCTACTTCTTTCTTAGAAAAATTCCAAGACGAATGCAATATAATGTCCATTGACCGATCACAGTATATGAAATTAATACCCCATGTATTACTCCCACCTTGCTCCTTATGGTTTAAGGCAATACGTGATCACATTAGTACATATGAGGAATTTAAAGCGGCATTGATCGCAAATTATGAAAACGACTTTTTGCTGGCAAATAGAGATGCCACCCTTAGAAATCAACACTTCAATCCTCGATTGCACAAATCTATTGTGGAGTTTGTAGTAAATGTCTATAACGAATTAAAAGTTGTTAATCCTTTGCAATCGGAGTCAAGAATAATAGCATCGATTCGCAATTTGCTTCCATTCAAATTACAACAGATCTTATTTTCCACACAGTGTATGAGTTTCAGTCATTTATTAATGCTCGTTCAATGTTACGAAACCCAATACCATGCTATGAATCTAACACAATCAGGAATGGGTAAAAATAAGAATAATTCTGATCATTTGGTCCCTGTTCGGAATTTAAATATCCGAAATATGAATAATAACGAACCGAATCTAAGACGAGTATACTCTAGTAATCGAAATGAGCAAAATAGACAGAATTATGCAGGGAATCCGCCCAACCTAACTAATGGCAGTAATTCTTATGTTAGACCATATAGTCAAAACAGGTTTAAAAATAGACGAAATGTATGGAGAAATTCCAGAAGCACAGCGAACTACGGGGATAGAAATAATGGAAGGACAAGAGATGGTATTTCATATCAAAATTCAAATCACAATGAAATGCATGTACAAAATCGTACAGAACCTAACCACGATTGTGCGGTACAGTGCACTTTATTAGATTCATATACTAGTACGAATGTAACATGATTACCGTTAACGAAATTAGGTTAAATTCATATCAGTTATAGATTCTTGTGAATTTTCATTTTAAAGTTTATGTATTAATATTAATAATGAAAATGATTCTTATAAATATTTGAAATAGTTATATCAAGTAATAAATATTTGAAAAGCTTAATTAGAGTTTTAGTAGGAATGGAAAATTAGTTTCCAAAGGATTTTTATTCTTTCTTGTTAATATGAAGAATCATAATTCGATTTATAATTAATTAAAGGCAAAGATTATTTATATTAGATTGATTTGTGTTGAAAACTTAGTTGTCAAAGATTATGTTAAGAATAAGATTCATTCTATAAAATCAATTATTCACTGACTACATTGAATGAAATTCTTCTTTATTTATGATATCTTAGTGCTACGCTGTATACATTATAATACAACATCTAACTTATTTGTTATTTCATGCGCCCGTAGGGATTAACATTACTTATAACCCTCGTTAAGTATATTAACAAGCGACTATGTTTTTAATAATAAAGAATAAATATAATTACTGTGAGTAAAGATAAATATTGATAATGAAATGAAAGATTTAGTATAAATGTATCTATGTGAATGATAGTAAATAAATAATAATATATGAGGGTTAACCAAAATGTAATGAAGATATATACGAGGTGTGTTTAAAATATGATGAACATATGTAATGTAACGAGCACTAAGGTAACCGGACCAGTGGTTCTTGAATATAAAAGCCTAACCTATTCATGACTTTTATATTCAGTCCCTTTGTCGAGCGACATTTTCTACAACGAAATACTTTAGTTTGTAGAATATTGACCTGTACCTTGGGCAGAAAGTGCTCATACATACGCAATATACTTAATAGAATGTTCATTTTAAATTAACAAAAAAAGAAGAATGTCTTTATGTTATGTAGGAGATTATTATGGGATAGTTGTGGCCATGTACTTGTTCTATTGTATGCCTAGCAAGTGATTTTATGTACCTAATGGTATAAAGGAAAAGATATTCAAGTTATATCCAGTAATAAAGGTGAGATTAATGATATTTAAATGTGTGAGTTAAATTTTACACGAAGAAAAGGTATTATCGCTTCGTAACTTATATTTTAACTAGTGAACCAGGTTTATGACTCCTTTCAATAGAGTCGTTGTAATACTATTCGCCATATCTCTCAAACTTATTTACATATTTTGACGAAATAAAGCTAAAATTGAAGAGGAAACCCCCCCACTTTGTCCTGTTGCGATAAGGGTCCTTTGCCCTTTTAGAAACGTTAAAATTCCTTTTATAACGTTTGTTTCTCTTTTTTAGTTTTTTCAAAATAAAACAGATTCGATTCCATTATATGTGGCTTTGACACACCATACTGTGGTTAACGAATGATAAAAGAGGAATATGTTACTGTGCCATTCAGAAGTACATACAGGGCATTCGTTAATATATGCACTTTCTTCACATTTTGAAAACCAATTTATACTTTCTGTACTACAAAGCTGAATTTTGCATCACCCTGTATATTTTTTCCAAATCTCAACCAAATATGCTAACTAAATGTTCTACACATCACCATGGGAAACTAATGCACAAATTACTACAAACTGCACTAAAAAATGAACGTAGTACCGGTTGCTTTAGAAGAAATAGTTAACCCTCTCACGGCTGATGAGACCACGTGACTCTCGTTGTAACTGGAAAATGTATGGCTTCAACCACTAATTTCTTCAATTTTTTAAAAAACTTTCCTATTTGGTATATATATGTTGTTAGGCAACTATTCAACAATATAGCATATGTCATTCTACATATATATTATATTGTTAATCATTGTTACTATATACTACATACTATTCGCCATATCTCCCAAACTTATTTACATATTTTGACGAAATAAAGCTAAAATTGAAGAGGAAACCTCTCCATTTTGTCCTGTTGCGATAATTGTCCTTTGCCCTTGAAGAAACGTTAAAATTCCTCTTATAACTTTTTTTTCTCTTCTTTAGTTTTTTCAAAATAAAACAGATTCGATTCCATTATATGTGGCTTTGACACACCATACTTGGATAACGAATGATAAAAGAGGAATATGTTACTGTGCCATTCAGAAGTACATACAGGGCATTCGTTAATATATGCACTTTCTTCACGTTTTGAAAACCAATTTATACTTTCTGTACTACAAAGCTGAATTTTGCATCACCCTGTATATTTTTTCCAAATCTCAACCAAATATGCTAACTAAATGTTCTACACATCATCATGAGAAAATAAATACACAAATTACTACAAACTGCACTAATAAATGAACGTAGTACCTGTTGCTTTAGAAGAAATAGTTAACCCTCTCACGGCTGATGAGACCACGTGACACTCGTTGTAACTGGAAAATGTATGGCTTCAACCACTAATTTCTTCAATTTTTGAAAAACTTTCCTATTTGGTATATATATGTTGTTAGGCAACTATTCAACAATATAGCATATGTCATTCTACATATATATTATATTATTAATCATTGTTACAATATACTACATACTATTCGCCATATCTCCCAAACTTATTTACATATTTTGACGAAATAAAGCTAAAATTGAAGAGGAAACCCCTCCACTTTGTCCTGTTGCGATAAGGGTCCTTTGCCCTTGAAGAAACGTTAAAATTCCTCTTATACCGTTTGTTTCTCTTTTTTAGTTTTTTCAAAATAAAACAGATTCGATTCCATTATATGTGGCTTTGACACACCATACTGTGGTTAACGAATGATAAAAGAGGAATATGTTACTGTGCCATTCAGAAGCACATACAGGGCATTCGTTAATATATGCAATTTCTTCACATTTTGAAAACCAAGTTAAACTTTCTGTACTACAAAGCTGAATTTTGCATCACGCTGTATATTTTTTACAAATCTCAACCAAATATGCTAACTAAATGTACTACACGTCATCATGGGAAAGTAATGCACAAATTACTACAAACTGCACTGAAAAATGAACGTAGTACCTGTTGCTTTAGAAGAAATAGTTAACCCTCTCACGGCTGATGAGACCACGTGACACTCGTTGTAACTGGAAAATGTATGGCTTGAACCACTAATTTCTTTAATTTTTAAAAAAACTTTCCTATTTGGTATATATATGTGGTTAGGCAACTATTCAACAATATAGCATATGTCATTCTACATATATATTATATTATTAATCATTGTTACTATATATTACATACTATTCGCCATATCTCTCAAACTTATTTACATATATTGACGAAATAAAGCTAAAATTGAAGAGGAATCTTCTCCACTTTGTCCTGTTGCGATAAGGGTCCTTTGCCCTTTTAGAAACGTTAAAATTCCTTTTATAACGTTTGTTTCTCTTTTTTAGTTTTTTCAAAATAAAACAGATTCGATTCCATTATATGTGGCTTTGACACACCATACTGTGGTTAACGAATGATAAAAGAGGAATATGTTACTGTGCCATTCAGAAGTACATACAGGGCATTCCTTAATATATGCACTTTCTTCACATTTTGAAAACCAATTTATACTTTCTGTACTACAAAGCTGAATTTTGCATCACCCTGTATATTTTTTCCAAATCTCAACCAAATATGCTAACTAAATGTTCTACACATCATCATGAGAAAATAAATACACAAATTACTACAAACTGCACTAATAAATGAACGTAGTACCTGTTGCTTTAGAAGAAATAGTTAACCCTCTCACGGCTGATGAGACCACGTGACACTCGTTGTAACTGGAAAATGTATGGCTTCAACCACTAATTTCTTCAATTTTTGAAAAACTTTCCTATTTGGTATATATATGTTGTTAGGCAACTATTCAACAATATAGCATATGTCATTCTACATATATATTATATTATTAATCATTGTTACAATATACTACATACTATTCGCCATATCTCCCAAACTTATTTACATATTTTGACGAAATAAAGCTAAAATTGAAGAGGAAACCCCTCCACTTTGTCCTGTTGCGATAAGGGTCCTTTGCCCTTGAAGAAACGTTAAAATTCCTCTTATACCGTTTGTTTCTCTTTTTTAGTTTTTTCAAAATAAAACAGATTCGATTCCATTATATGTGGCTTTGACACACCATACTGTGGTTAACGAATGATAAAAGAGGAATATGTTACTGTGCCATTCAGAAGCACATACAGGGCATTCGTTAATATATGCAATTTCTTCACATTTTGAAAACCAAGTTAAACTTTCTGTACTACAAAGCTGAATTTTGCATCACGCTGTATATTTTTTACAAATCTCAACCAAATATGCTAACTAAATGTACTACACGTCATCATGGGAAAGTAATGCACAAATTACTACAAACTGCACTGAAAAATGAACGTAGTACCTGTTGCTTTAGAAGAAATAGTTAACCCTCTCACGGCTGATGAGACCACGTGACACTCGTTGTAACTGGAAAATGTATGGCTTGAACCACTAATTTCTTTAATTTTTAAAAAAACTTTCCTATTTGGTATATATATGTGGTTAGGCAACTATTCAACAATATAGCATATGTCATTCTACATATATATTATATTATTAATCATTGTTACTATATATTACATACTATTCGCCATATCTCTCAAACTTATTTACATATTTTGACGAAATAAAGCTAAAATTGAAGAGGAATCTTCTCCACTTTGTCCTGTTGCGATAAGGGTCCTTTGCCCTTTTAGAAACGTTAAAATTCCTTTTATAACGTTTGTTTCTCTTTTTTAGTTTTTTCAAAATAAAACAGATTCGATTCCATTATATGTGGCTTTGACACACCATACTGTGGTTAACGAATGATAAAAGAGGAATATGTTACTGTGCCATTCAGAAGTACATACAGGGCATTCCTTAATATATGCAATTTCTTCACATTTTGAAAACCAATTTATACTTTCTGTACTACAAAGCTGAATTTTGCATCACCCTGTATATTTTTTCCAAATCTCAACCAAATATGCTAACTAAATGTTCTACACATCATCATGGGAAAATAAATGCACAAATTACTACAAATTGCACTAAAAAATGAACGTAGTGCCTGTTTCTTTAGAAGAAATAGTTAACCCTCTCACGGCTGATGAGACCACGTGACACTCGTTGTAACTGGAAAATATATGGCTTCAACCACTAGTTTCTTCAATTTTTTGAAAAAAACTCCCCTATTTGGTATATATGTTGTTAGGCAACTATTCAACAATATAGCATATGTCATTCTATATATATATTATATAGTTATCCATTGTTACTATATACTACATACTATTCGCCATATCTCTCAAACTTATTTACATATTTTGACGAAATAAAGCTAAAATTGAAGAGGAAACACCTCCATTTTGTCCTGTTGCGATAAGGGTCCTTTGCTCTTTTAGAAACGTTAAAATTCCTTTTATAACGTTTGTTTCTCTTTTTTAGTTTTTTCAAAATAAAACAGATTCGATTCCATTATATGTGGCTTTGACACACCATACTGTGGTTAACGAATGATAAAAGAGGAATATGTTACTGTGCCATTCAGAAGTACATACAGGGCTTTCGTTAATATATGCAATTTCTTCACATTTTGAAAACCAAGTTAAACTTTCTGTACTACAAAGCTGAATTTTGCATCACCCTGTATATTTTTTACAAATCTCAACCAAATATGCTAACTAAATGTTCTACACATCAGCATGGGTAACTAATGCACAAATTACTACAAACTGCACTAAAAAATGAACGTAGTACCTGTTTCTTTAGAAGAAATAGTTGACCCTCTCATGGCTGATGAGACCACGTGACACTCGTTGTAACTGGAAAATGTATGGCTTCAACCACTAATTTCTTCAATTTTTAAAAAACTTTCCTATTTGGTATATATATTTTGTTAGGCAACTATTCAACAATATAGCGTATGTCATTCTACATATATATTATATTATTAATCATTGTTACTATATACTACATACTATTCGCCTTATCTCCCAAACTTATTTACATATTTTGACGAAATAAAGCTAAAATGGAAGAGGAAACCCCTCCACTTTGTCCTGTTGCGATAAGGGTCCTTTGCCTTTTTAGAAACGTTAAAATTCCTCTTATACCGTTTGTTTCTCTTTTTTAGTTTTTTCAAAATAAAGCAGATTCGATTCCATTATATGTGGCTTTGACACACCATACTGTGGTTAACGAATGATAAAAGAGGAATATGTTACTGTGCCATTCAGAAGCACATACAGGGCATTCGTTAATATATGCAATTTCTTCACATTTTGAAAACCAAGTTAAACTTTCTGTACTACAAAGCTGAATTTTGCATCACGCTGTATATTTTTTACAAATCTCAACCAAATATGCTAACTAAATGTTCTACACATCATCATGGGAAAATAAATGCACAAATTACTACAAATTGCAATAAAAAATGAACGTAGTACCTGTTTCTTTAGAAGAAATAGTTAACCCTCTCACGGCTGATGAGACCACGTGACACTCGTTGTAACTGGAAAATATATGGCTTCAACCACTAATTTCTTCAATTTTTTTAAAAACTTTCCTATTTGGTATATATATGTTGTTAGGCAACTATTCAACAATATAGCATATGTCATTCTACATATATATTATATTATTAATCATTGTTACTATATACTACATACTATTCGCCTTATCTACCAAACTTATTTACATATTTTGACGAAATAAAGCAAAAATTGAAGAGGAAACCCCTCCACTTTGTCCTGTTGCGATAAGGGTCCTTTGCCTTTTTAGAAACGTTAAAATTCCTCTTATAACGTTTGTTTCTCTTTTTTAGTTTTTTCAAAATAAAACAGATTCGATTCCATTATATGTGGCTTTGACACACCATACTGTGGTTAACGAATGATAAAAGAGGAATATGTAACTGTGCCATTCAGAAGTACATACAGGGCATTCGTTAATATATGCAATTTCTTCACATTTTGAAAACCAAGTTAAACTTTCTGTACTACAAAGCTGAATTTTGCATCACCCTGTATATTTTTTACAAATCTCAACCAAATATGCTAACTAAATGTTCTACACATCAGCATGGGAAACTAATGCACAAATTACTACAAACTGCACTAAAAAATGAACGTAGTACCTGTTTCTTTAGAAGAAATAGTTGACCCTCTCATGGCTGATGAGACCACGTGACACTCGTTGTAACTGGAAAATGTATGGTTCAACCACTAATTTCTTCAATTTTTAAAAAACTTTCCTATTTGGTATATATATGTTGTTAGGCAACTATTCAACAATATAGCATATGTCATTCTACATATATATTATATTATTAATCATTGTTACTATATACTACATACTATTCGCCTTATCTCCCAAACTTATTTACATATTTTGACGAAATAAAGCTAAAATTGAAGAGGAAACCCCTCCACTTTGTCCTGTTGCGATAAGGGTCCTTTGCCTTTTTAGAAACGTTAAAATTCCTCTTATAACGTTTGTTTCTCTTTTTTAGTTTTTTCAAAATAAAACAGATTCGATTCCATTATATGTGGCTTTGACACACCATACTGTGGTTAACGAATGATAAAAGAGGAATATGTTACTGTGCCATTCAGAAGTACATACAGGGCATTCGTTAATATATGCACTTTCTTCACATTTTGAAAACCAATTTATACTTTCTGTACTACAAAGCTGAATTTTGCATCACCCTGTATATTTTTTCCAAATCTCAACCAAATATGCTAACTAAATGTTCTACACATCATCATGGGAAAATAAATGCACAAATTACTACAAATTGCAATAAAAAATGAACGTAGTACCTGTTTCTTTAGAAGAAATAGTTAACCCTCTCACGGCTGATGAGACCACGTGACACTCGTTGTAACTGGAAAATATATGGCTTCAACCACTAATTTCTTCAATTTTTTTAAAAACTTTCCTATTTGGTATATATATGTTGTTAGGCAACTATTCAACAATATAGCATATGTCATTCTACATATATATTATATTGTTAATCATTGTTACTATATACTACATACTATTCGCCATATCTCCCAAACTTATTTACATATTTTGACGAAATAAAGCTAAAATTGAAGAGGAAACCTCTCCATTTTGTCCTATTGCGATAAGGGTCCTTTGCCCTTGAAGAAACGATAAAATTCTTCTTATAACGTTTGTTTCTCTTTTTTAGTTTTTTCAAAATAAAACAGATTCGATTCCATTATATATGGCTTTGATACACCATACTGTGGTTAACGAATGATAAAAGAGGAATATGTTACTGTGCCATTCAGAAGTACATACAGGGCATTCGTTAATATATGCAATTTCTTCACATTTTGAAAACCAAGTTAAACTTTCTGTACTACAAAGCTGAATTTTGCATCACGCTGTATATTTTTTACAAATCTCAACCAAATATGCTAACTAAATGTTCTACATATCATCATGGGAAAGTAATGCACAAATTACTACAAACTGCACTAAAAAATGAACGTAGTACCTGTTGCTTTAGAAGAAATAGTTAACCCTCTCACGGCTGATGAGACCACGTGACACTCGTTGTAACTGGAAAATGTATGGCTTCAACCACTAATTTCTTTAATTTTTAAAAAACTTTCCTATTTGGTATATATATGTTGTTAGGCAACTATTCAACAATATAGCATATGTCATTCTACATATATATTATATTATTAATCATTGTTACTATATACTACATACTATTCGCCATATCTCTCAAACTTATTTACATATTTTGACGAATTAAGCTAAAATTGAAGAGGAAACACCTCCATTTTGTCCTGTTGCGATAAGGGTCCTTTGCCCTTTTAGAGACGTTAAAATTCCTTTTATAACGTTTGTTTCTCTTTTTTAGTTTTTTCAAAATAAAACAGATTCGATTCCATTATATGTGGCTTTGACACACCATACTGTGGTTAACGAATGATAAAAGAGGAATATGTTACTGTGCCATTCAGAAGTACATACAGGGCATTCGTTAATATATGCAATTTCTTCACATTTTGAAAACCAAGTTAAACTTTCTGTACTACAAAGCTGAATTTTGCATCACCCTGTATATTTTTTACAAATCTCAACCAAATATGCTAACTAAATGTTCTACACATCAGCATGGGAAACTAATGCACAAATTACTACAAATTGCACTAAAAAATGAACGTAGTACCTGTTTCTTTAGAAGAAATAGTTAACCCTCTCACGGCTGATGAGACCACGTGACACTCGTTGTAAGTGGAAAATATATGGCTTCAACCACTAATTTCTTCAATTTTTTGTAAAAAACTCTCCTATTTTGTATATATGTTGTTAGGCAACTATTCAACAATATAGCATATGTCATTCTATATATATATTATATTGTTATCCATTGTTACTATATACTACATACTATTCGCCATATCTCCCAAACTTATTTACATATTTTGACGAAATAAATCTAAAATTGAAGAGGAAACCTCTCCGTTTTGTCCTGTTGCGATAAGTGTCCTTTGCCTTTGAAGAAACGTTAAAATTTCTCTTATAACGTTTTTTTCAGTTTTTTAGTTTTTTCAAAATAAAACAGATTCGATTCCATTATATGTGGCTTTGACACACCATACTGTGGTTAACGAATGATAAAAGAGGAATATGTTACTGTGCCATTCAGAAGTACATACAGGGCATTCGTAAATATATGCACTTTCTTCACATTTTGAAAACCAATTTATACTTTCTGTACTACAAAGCTGAATTTTGCATCACCCTGTATATTTTTTCCAAATCTCAACCAAATATGCTAACTAAATGTTCTACACATCATCATGGGAAAATAAATGCACAAATTACTACAAATTGCACTAAAAAATGAACGTAGTACCTGTTTCTTTAGAAGAAATAGTTAACCCTCTCACGACTGATGAGACCACGTGACACTCGTTGTAACTGGAAAATGTATGGCTTCTACCACTAATTTCTTCAATTTTTTTTTTCAAAACTCTCCTATTTGGTACATATATGTTGTTAGGCAACTATTCAACAATATAGCATATGTCATTCTACATATATATTATATTCTTATCCATTGTTACTATATACTACATACTATTCGCCATATCTCCCAAAGTTATTTACACATTTTGACGAAATAAAGCTCAAATTGAAGGGCAAACCCATCCATTTTGTACGGTTGCGTTACAGGTCCTTTGTCCTTGAAGAAACCTTAAAATTCCTCTTATAACTTTTGTTTCTCTTTTTTAGTTTTTTCAAAATAAAACAGATTCGATTCCATTATATGTGGCTTTGACACACCATACTATGGTTAACGAATGATAAAAGAGGAATATGTTACTGTGCCATTCAGAAGTACATACAGGGCATTCGTTAATATATGCACTTTCTTCACATTTTGAAAACCAAGTTAAACTTTCTGTACTACAAAGCTGAATTTTGCATCACCCTGTATATTTTTTACAAATCTCAACCAAATATGCTAACTAAATGTTCTACACATCATCAAGGGAAACTTATGCGCAAATTACTACAAACTGCACTAAGAAATGAACGTAGTATTTGTTGCTTTAGAAGAAATAGTTAACCCTCTCACGGCTGATGAGACCACGTGACACTCGTTGTAACTGGAAAATGTATGGCTTCAACCACTAATTTCTTCAATTTTTAAAAAACTTTCCTATTTGGTATATATATGTTGTTAGGCAACTATTCAACAATATAGCATATGTCATTCTACATATATATTATATGGTTAATCATTGTTACTATATACTACATACTATTCGCCATATCTCCCAAACTTATTTACATATTTTGACGAAATAAAGCTAAAATTGAAGAGGAAACCTCTCCATTTTGTCATTTTGCGATAAGGGTCCTTTGCCCTTAAAGAAACGATAAAATTCTTCTTATAACGTTTGTTTCTCTTTTTTAGTTTTTTCAAAATAAAACAGATTCGATTCCATTATATGTGGCTTTGACACACCATACTGTGGTTAACGAATGATAAAAGAGGAATATGTTACTGTGCCATTCAGAAGTACATACAGGGCATTCGTTAATATATGCATTTTCTTCACATTTTGAAAACCAATTTATACTTTCTGTACTACAAAGCTGAATTTTGCATCACCCTGTATATTTTTTCCAAATCTCAACCAAATATGCTAACTAAATGTTCTACACATCATCATGGGAAAATAAATGCACAAATTACTACAAATTGCACTAAAAAATGAACGTAGTACCTGTTGCTTTAGAAGAAATAGTTAACCCTCTCACGGCTGATGAGACCACGTGACACTCGTTGTAACTGGAAAATGTATGGCTTCAACCACTAATTTCTTTAATTTTTAAAAAACTTTCCTATTTGGTATATATATGTTGTTAGGCAACTATTCAACAATATAGCATATGTCATTCTATATATATATTATATAGTTATCCATTGTTACTATATACTACATACTATTCGCCATATCTCCCAAAGTTATTTACATATTTTGACGAAATAAAGCTAAAATTGAAGAGGAAAGCCCTCCACTTTGTCCTGTTGCGATAAGGGTCCTTTGCCCTTGAAGAAACGTTAAATTTCCTCTTATAACTTTTGTTTCTCTTTTTTAGTTTTTTCAAAATAAAACAGATTCGATTCCATTATATGTGGCTTTGATACACCATACTGTGGTTAACGAATGATAAAAGAGGAATATGTTACTGTGCCATTCAGAAGTACATACAGGGCATTCGTTAATATATGCAATTTCTTCACATTTTGAAAACCAAGTTAAACTTTCTGTACTACAAAGCTGAATTTTGCATCACGCTGTATATTTTTTACAAATCTCAACCAAATATGCTAACTAAATGTTCTACACATCATCATGGGAAAGTAATGCACAAATTACTACAAACTGCACTAAAAAATGAACGTAGTACCTGTTGCTTTAGAAGAAATAGTTAACCCTCTCACGGCTGATGAGACCACGGGACACTCGTTGTAACTGGAAAATGTATGGCTTCAACCACTAATTTCTTTAATTTTTAAAAAACTTTCCTATTTGGTATATATATGTTGTTAGGCAACTATTCAACAATATAGCATATGTCATTCTACATATATATTATATTATTAATCATTGTTACTATATACTACATACTATTCGCCATATCTCTCAAACTTATTTACATATTTTGGCGAAATAAAGCTAAAATTGAAGAGGAAACACCTCCATTTTGTCCTGTTGCGATAAGGGTCCTTTGCCCTTTTAGGAACGTTAAAATTCCTTTTATAACGTTTGTTTCTGTTTTTTAGTTTTTTCAAAATAAAACAGATTCGATTCCATTATATGTGGCTTTGACACACCATACTGTGGTTAACGAATGATAAAAGAGGAATATGTTACTGTGCCATTCAGAAGTACATACAGGGCATTCGTTAATATATGCAATTTCTTCACATTTTGAAAACCAAGTTAACACTCGGTTAGTCGCATGGGGTTCTGATTGATACAGCTGAACATTTTTCTACGCACATTTTTGACTGCGATGTCGCTCGCGGCGCCCGTTCCGTGTATTCCTCAAGCTCCACTCTACAAACCTATCAGTAGAAGAGTTCACGGTGACATTCGCACATGGCGCTGTAGTTACGTTTGTGTATCAGATAGAACGGTTGCGACTAATCGTGTTATAAGAGAGGTATTTTATGTTTCAGTTAGCTCAATTTTTCTTCGTTTATTCTTAGACAAGTATTTCAAGTTTTAAGCTCATAATTGCTACTGTGTATTATGGCAGAACGTGAACGTGTATTTAATCTCAGTGATTCGATTGATGTTCAAGAAATTCGGAAAATATTGTTTCATGATGATGAGTCAATTCATCCAGCTGAAATCGAAGATTTTAGTGACGTTGCCGACACTGATGCAGAAGAATTACGCCAGAAATACGTGAAACAGATTCTGAAACAGAAGAGAGTGGCACTGAACAAGAAAGTGAACCAAATGAAGAACGTGACCCAAATGAGAAATTAGTGTACCTTGGTAGAGATAAAACTACAAAGTGGCAAATTGTTCCGCGTCAAATGAATAGACGAGTGCCTCCCCAAAATATAGTTGTAAAGCTTCCCGGTGTGATTGGTGTTGTTAAAGAAAGTAAGACTCCATTACAGTGCTGGCAAAATTTTTTCACTGAAAAAATGCTTGAAGACATCGTTCGATATACTAATCAATACATAAATATTGTGCGGGGTAGTTTCAAAAGGGAACGTGATACAGGTGATACCAATTTGTGTGAAGTAAAGGGGTTCATTGGTCTTCTTTATTTTGCCGGAACTTTGCACGCAAATAGACTGACACTGGACGATTTATGGGGAACTGATGGGAATGGTGTGGAAATATTTAGACAGGTTATGAGTCTCCGAAGATTTAGATTTCTGATCAGATGCCTCAGGTTTGATGACCGTACTACCCGAGACGAAAGAAAACAGGTGGACAATATTGCTGCTATTCGGGAACTGTTTACATGTTTTGTTGAAAACTGCCAAAAGAACTATTCTTTGTCCACTAATGTTACTATAGATGAAAAGTTGGATGCTTTCCGCGGCCGTTGCAGCTTCAAACAGTACATCCCTGAAAAGCCTACTAAGTACGGAATTAAGATCTATGCATTGGTTGATGCAAAATTATATTATACTTATAACATGGAAATTTATGCAAGAAAAATGCCTGACGGACCTTATTCCATTAGTAACAAGCCGGCTGATGTTGTCAAGAGATTAGTGCAGCCCATAGTTGGAACAGGACGAAATATAACTGCGGACAATTGGTTTACCGATTTCAACCTAATTGCTGACTTGAAGGTACGGAAATTATCGTATGTGGGAACCATAAAGAAAAATAAAAGACAGTTGCCACTGGAACTTTTGAATCTAAAGTATAGGCCTGAAAAGTCAAGCATGTTTGCATTTTCGAATGATGTTACTCTCGTTTCCTATGTACCAAAGAAAAACCGAAATGTTTTAGTAGTATCAAGCCAGCATTTTGATGATCGTATAGACGAAACAAGTGGAATTGCCGCAAAGCCAGAAATGATTACCTTTTATAATCAGACGAAATCAGGTGTTGACATTTTGGACAAAATGTGTGCCTCGTTCAATGTAGCCAGAAATACACAGCGCTGGCCGTGTGTTGTATTTTTCTCGATGCTGAATGTAGCTGGTATAAATTCACAAATAATCTTTCTTGGTAATGGTCAGGCTAAAATTACTAGGAGGCGTTTCTTGAAACAACTAAGTCATGAGCTTGTGCATGAGCAACTCTGCAAGAGAAGTCTTCTAAGTCAAGGGATTCCTTCTGCTTTGCAACCGAGTCTGGAAAAGTATCGACCAGAAAATGGAGCAGATGAAGAATCGGTTGGTGAAGGAACTGAACGTTCAGAAAAGCGACGGAGCTGCGATTCATGTAAGAAGAACAAAAAACGAAGATTGACCAGAACTAAATGCAAGAAATGCAGCCGACCAATTTGTCTCCAGCATATGGAACCCGTGTGCACCGATTGCTTTCCTCGATGAGAAACAATACCAGTTGAATCGAGTGACGAGTAAATGATTTGTGATTTTATATTTCTATGTTTTTTTTGAATTCGAACTAACATGATATTAGGGGTATAATGACTTAATATAAGTTTTTTTTCTATATACTCTCTCCTATACTTATTTTGTTTAGAGACACTACAACATTTTTAAGCAGCGTTTGTGCTTAGCAATATCATTCACGGAGGATTGAGTTGTTTTAATAATCTGGGTTTAGTTGTCTAGTGCTTTAGATTTTGAATAAATAAAAGCAATATGTAATATGTTTGTGTTTTAGATACAAAAGCCTATAAAGAAGAAAGCTTCCAGAAGTTTGTGTATCAATCTGATACCTTGCGACTTATTCCTTGACTATTTTTTCTTGAGCTACTGTGATTTCATAATGTTTTCAAAATTTATTTTTTTCCTCAAATTAGAACATTTAAAACACAATGCGACATAATTAATCACCGTATCTTAAGTCAATGCTTTCATGTTCTTTTTAAAAAAGATAATAAAAAATGACTACTAGTATTAAATCAAATGGAAAAGAGAATGTATCAATCTGATACATTGCCACAAAAACCGTGGATCTAAATGTTGCGACTAACCGAGGGTTAAACATTCTGTACTAAAAGGCTGAATTTTGCATCACCCTGTATATTTTTTCAAATATCAACCAAATATGCTAACTAAATGTTCTACACATCAGCATGGGAAACTAATGCACAAATTACTACAAACTGCACTAAAAAATGAACGTAGTACCTGTTTCTTTAGAAGAAATAGTTAACCCTCTCATGGCTGATGAGACCACGTGACACTCGTTGTAACTGGAAAATGTAAGGCTTCAAAAACTAATTTCTTCAATTTTTTTAAAAAAAATCTCCTATTTGGTACATATATGTTGTTAGGCAACTATTCAACAATATAGCATATGTCATTCTACATATATATTATATTATTAATCATTGTTACTATATACTACATACTATTCGCCTTATCTCCCAAACTTATTTACATATTTTGACGAAATAAAGCTAAAATTGAAGAGGAAACCCCTCCACTTTGTCCTGTTGCGATAAGGGTCCTTTGCCTTTTTAGAAACGTTAAAATTCCTCTTATAACGTTTGTTTCTCTTTTTTAGTTTTTTCAAAATAAAAAGATTCGATTCCATTATATGTGGCTTTGACACACCATACTGTGGTTAACGAATGATAAAAGAGGAATATGTTACTGTGCCATTCAGAAGTACATACAGGGCATTCGTTAATATATGCACTTTCTTCACATTTTGAAAACCAATTTATACTTTCTGTACTACAAAGCTGAATTTTGCATCACCCTGTATATTTTTTCCAAATCTCAACCAAATATGCTAACTAAATGTTCTACACATCATCATGGGAAAATAAATGCACAAATTACTACAAATTGCACTAAAAAATGAACGTAGTACCTGTTTCTTTAGAAGAAATAGTTAACCCTCTCACGGCTGATGAGACCACGTGACACTCGTTGTAACTGGAAAATATATGGCTTCAACCGCTAATTTCTTCAATTTTTTTTAAAAAACTCTCCTATTTGGTATATATGTTGTTAGGCAACTATTCAACAATATAGCATATGTCATTCTATATATATATTATATTGTTAATCATTGTTACTATATACTACATACTATTCGCCATATCTCCCAAACTTATTTACATATTTTGACGAAATAAAGCTAAAATTGAAGAGGAAACCTCTCCATTTTGTCCTGTTGCGATAAGTGTCCTTTGCCCTTGAACAAACGATAAAATTCTTCTTATAACGTTTGTTTCTCTTTTTTAGTTTTTTCAAAATAAAACAGATTCGATTCCATTATATGTGGCTTTGACACACCATACTGTGGTTAACGAATGATAAAAGAGGAATATGTTACTGTGCCATTCAGAAGTACATACAGGGCATTCGTTAATATATGCATTTTCTTCACATTTTGAAAACCAATTTATACTTTCTGTACTACAAAGCTGAATTTTGCATCACCCTGTATATTTTTTCCAAATTTCAACCAAATATGCTAACTAAATGTTCTACACATCATCATGGGAAAATAAATGCACAAATTACTACAAATTGCACTAAAAAATGAACGTAGTACCTGTTGCTTTAGAAGAAATAGTTAACCCTCTCACGGCTGATGAGACCACGTGACACTCGTTGTAACTGGAAAATGTATGGCTTCAACCACTAATTTCTTTAATTTTTAAAAAACTTTCCTATTTGGTATATATATGTTGTTAGGCAACTATTCAACAATATAGCATATGTCATTCTACATATATATTATATTATTAATCATTGTTACTATATACTACATACTTTTCGCCATATCTCTCAAACTTATTTACATATTTTGACGAAATAAAGCTAAAATTGAAGAGGAAACACCTCCATTTTGTCCTGTTGCGATACAGGTCCTCTGCCCTAGAAGAAACATTAAAATTCCTCATATAACCTTTGTTTCTCTTTTTTTAGTTTTTTCAAAATAAAACAGATTCGATTCCATTATATGTGGCTTTGACACACCATACTGTGGTTAACGAATGATAAAAGAGGAATATGTTACTGTGCCATTCAGAAGTACATACAGGGCATTCGTTAATATATGCAATTTCTTCACATTTTGAAAACCAAGTTAAACTTTCTGTACTACAAAGCTGAATTTTGCATCACCCTGTATATTTTTTCAAATCTCAACCAAATATGCTAACTAAATGTTCTACACATCAGCATGGGAAACTAATGCACAAATTACTACAAACTGCACTAAAAAATGAACGTAGTACCTGTTTCTTTAGAAGAAATAGTTAACCCTCTCATGGCTGATGAGACCACGTGACACTCGTTGTAACTGGAAAATGTAAGGCTTCAACCACTAATTTCTTCAATTTTTAAAAAAACTTTCCTATTTGGTATATATATGTTGTTAGGCAACTATTCAACAATATAGCATATGTCATTCTACATATATATTATATTATTAATCATTGTTACTATATACTACATACTATTCGCCATATCTCCCAAAGTTATTTACACATTTTGACGAAGTAAAGCTCAAATTGAAGGGCAAACCCATCCATTTTGTACGGTTGCGTTACAGGTCCTTTGTCCTTGAAGAAACATTAAAATTCCTCTTATAACGTTTGTTTCTCTTTTTTAGTTTTTTCAAAATAAAACAGATTCGATTCCATTATATGTGGCTTTGACACACCATACTATGGTTAACGAATGATAAAAGAGGAATATGTTACTGTGCCATTCAGAAGTACATACAGGGCATTCGTTAATATATGCACTTTCTTCACATTTTGAAAACCAAGTTAAACTTTCTGTACTACAAAGCTGAATTTTGCATCACCCTGTATATTTTTTACAAATCTCAACCAAATATGCTAACTAAATGTACTACACATCAGCATGAAAAACTAATGCACAAATTACTACAAACTGCACTAAAAAATGAACGTAGTACCTGTTGCTTTAGAAGAAATAGTTAACCCTCTCAAGGCTGATGAGACCACGTGACACTCGTTGTAACTGGAAAATGTATGGCTTCAACCACTAATTACTTCAATTTTCTTTAAAAACTTTCCTATTTGTTATATATATGTTGTTATTCAACTATTCAACAAGATAGCATATGTCATTCTACATATATATTAAATTGTTAATCATTGTTACTATATACTACATACTATTCGCCATATCTCCCAAACTTATTTACATATTTTGACGAAATAAAGCTAAAATTGAAGAGGAAACCTCTCCGTTTTGTCCTGTTGCGATAAGTGTCCTTTGCCCTTGAAGAAACGTTAAAATTCTTCTTATAACGTTTGTTTCTCTTTTTTAGTTTTTTCAAAATAAAACAGATTCGATTCCATTATATGTGGCTTTGACACACCATACTGTGGTTAACGAATGATAAAAGAGGAATATGTTACTGTGCCATTCAGAAGTACATACAGGGCATTCGTTAATATATGCACTTTCTTCACATTTTGAAAACCAATTTATACTTTCTGTACTACAAAGCTGAATTTTGCATCACCCTGTATATTTTTTCCAAATCTCAAACAAATATGCTAACTAAATGTTCTACACATCATCATGGGAAAATAAATGCACAAATTACTACAAATTGCACTAAAAAATGAACGTAGTACCTGTTTCTTTAGAAGAAATAGTTAACCCTCTCACGGCTGATGAGACCACGTGACACTCGTTGTAACTGGAAAATATATGGCTTCAACCACTAATTTCTTCAATTTTTTTTTCAAAACTCTCCTATTTGGTACATATATGTTGTTAGGCAACTATTCAACAATATAGCATATTTCATTCTACATATATATTATATTCTTATCCATTGTTACTATATACTACATACTATTCGCCATATCTCCCAAAGTTATTTACACATTTTGACGAAGTAAAGCTCAAATTGAAGGGCAAACCCATCCATTTTGTACGGTTGCGTTACAGGTCCTTTGTCCTTGAAGAAACATTAAAATTCCTCTTATACGTTTGTTTCTCTTTTTTAGTTTTTTTCAAAATAAAACAGATTCGATTCCATTATATGTGGCTTTGACACACCATACTATGGTTAACGAATGATAAAAGAGGAATATGTTACTGTGCCATTCAGAAGTACATACAGGGCATTCGTTAATATATGCACTTTCTTCACATTTTGAAAACCAAGTTAAACTTTCTGTACTACAAAGCTGAATTTTGCATCACCCTGTATATTTTTTACAAATCTCAACCAAATATGCTAACTAAATGTTCTACACATCATCAAGGGAAACTAATGCGCAAATTACTACAAACTGCACTAAGAAATGAACGTAGTATTTGTTGCTTTAGAAGAAATAGTTAACCCTCTCACGGCTGATGAGACCACGTGACACTCGTTGTAACTGGAAAATGTATGGCCTCAACCACTAATTTCTTCAATTTTTAAAAAACTTTCCTATTTGGTATATATATGTTGTTAGGCAACTATTCAACAATATAGCATATGTCATTCTACATATATATTATATTGTTAATCATTGTTACTATATACTACATACTATTCGCCATATCTCCCAAACTTAATTACATATTTTGACGAAATAAAGCTAAAATTGAAGAGGAAACCTCTCCGTTTTGTCCTGTGGCGATAAGTGTCCTTTGCCCTTGAAGAAACGTTAAAATTTCTCTTATAACGTTTGTTTCTGTTTTTTAGTTTTTTCAAAATAAAACATATTCGATTCCATTATATGTGGCTTTGACACACCATACTATGGTTAACGAATGATAAAAGAGGAATATGTTACTGTGCCATTCAGAAGTACATACAGGGCATTCGTTAATATATGCAATTTCTTCACATTTTGAAAACCAAGTTAAACTTTCTGTACTACAAAGCTGAATTTTGCATCACCCTGTATATTTTTTCAAATCTCAACCAAATATGCGAACTAAATGTTCTACACATCAGCATGGGAAACTAATGCACAAATTACTACAAACTGCACTAAAAAATGAACGTAGTACCTGTTTCTTTAGAAGAAATAGTTAACCCTCTCATGGCTGATGAGACCACGTGACACTCGTTGTAACTGGAAAATGTAAGGCTTCAACCACTAATTTCTTCAATTTTTAAAAAACTTTCCTATTTGGTATATATATGTTGTTAGGCAACTATTCAACAATATAGCATATGTCATTCTACATATATATTATATTATAAATCATTGTTACTATATACTACATACTATTCGCCATATCTCCCAAAGTTATTTACACATTTTGACGAAGTAAAGCTCAAATTGAAGGGCAAACCCATCCATTTTGTACGGTTGCGTTACAGGTCCTTTGTCCTTGAAGAAACATTAAAATTCCTCTTATAACGTTTGTTTCTCTTTTTTAGTTTTTTCAAAATAAAACAGATTCGATTCCATTATATGTGGCTTTGACACACCATACTATGGTTAACGAATGATAAAAGAGGAATATGTTACTGTGCCATTCAGAAGTACAAACAGGGCATTCGTTAATATATGCACTTTCTTCACATTTTGAAAACCAAGTTAAACTTTCTGTACTACAAAGCTGAATTTTGCATCACCCTGTATATTTTTTACAAATCTCAACCAAATATGCTAACTAAATGTTCTACACATCAGCATGAAAAACTAATGCACAAATTACTACAAACTGCACTAAAAAATGAACGTAGTACCTGTTGCTTTAGAAGAAATAGTTAACCCTCTCAAGGCTGATGAGACCACGTGACACTCGTTGTAACTGGAAAATGTATGGCTTCAACCACTAATTACTTCAATTTTTTTAAAAAACTTTCCTATTTGTTATATATATGTTGTTATTCAACTATTCAACAAGATAGCATATGTCATTCTACATATATATTAAATTGTTAATCATTGTTACTATATACTACATACTATTCGCCATATCTCCCAAACTTATTTACATATTTTGACGAAATAAAGCTAAAATTGAAGAGGAAACCTCTCCGTTTTGTCCTGTTGCGATAAGTGTCCTTTGCCCTTGAAGAAACGTTAAAATTCTTCTTATAACGTTTGTTTCTCTTTTTTAGTTTTTTCAAAATAAAACAGATTCGATTCCATTATATGTGGCTTTGACACACCATACTGTGGTTAACGAATGATAAAAGAGGAATATGTTACTGTGCCATTCAGAAGTACATACAGGGCATTCGTTAATATATGCACTTTCTTCACATTTTGAAAACCAATTTATACTTTCTGTACTACAAAGCTGAATTTTGCATCACCCTGTATATTTTTTCCAAATCTCAACCAAATATGCTAACTAAATGTTCTACACATCATCATGGGAAAATAAATGCACAAATTACTACAAATTGCACTAAAAAATGAACGTAGTACCTGTTTCTTTAGAAGAAATAGTTAACCCTCTCACGGCTGATGAGACCACGTGACACTCGTTGTAACTGGAAAATATATGGCTTCAACCACTAATTTCTTCAATTGTTTGTAAAAAACTCTCCTATATGGTATATATGTTGTTAGGCAACTATTCAACAATATAGCATATGTCATTCTATATATATATTATATTGTTAATCATTGTTACTATATACTACATACTATTCGCCATATCTCCCAAACTTATTTACATATTTTGACGAAATAAAGCTAAAATTGAAGAGGAAACCTCTCCGTTTTGTCCTGTTGCGATAAGTGTCCTTTGCCCTTGAAGAAACGTTAAAATTTCTCTTATAACGTTTGTTTCTGTTTTTTAGTTTTTTTCAAAATAAAACAGATTCGATTCCATTATATGTGGCTTTGACACACCATACTGTGGTTAACGAATGATAAAAGAGGAATATGTTACTGTGCCATTCAGAAGTACATACAGGGCATTCGTTAATATATGCACTTTCTTCACATTTTGAAAACCAAGTTAAACTTTCTGTACTACAAAGCTGAATTTTGCATCACCCTGTATATTTTTTCCAAATCTCAACCAAATATGCTAACTAAATGTTCTACACATCATCATGGGAAAATAAATGCACAAATTACTACAAATTGCACTAAAAAATGAACGTAGTACCTGTTTCTTTAGAAGAAATAGTTAACCCTCTCACGACTGATGAGACCACGTGACACTCGTTGTAACTGGAAAATGTATGGCTTCAACCACTAATTTCTTCAATTTTTTTTTCAAAACTCTCCTATTTGGTACATATATGTTGTTAGGCAACTATTCAACAATATAGCATATGTCATTCTACATATATATTATATTCTTATCCATTGTTACTATATACTACATACTATTCGCCATATCTCCCAAAGTTATTTACACATTTTGACGAAGTAAAGCTCAAATTGAAGGGCAAACCCATCCATTTTGTACGGTTGCGTTACAGGTCCTTTGTCCTTGAAGAAACATTAAAATTCCTCTTATAACGTTTGTTTCTCTTTTTTAGTTTTTTCAAAATAAAACAGATTCGATTCCATTATATGTGGCTTTGACACACCATACTATGGTTAACGAATGATAAAAGAGGAATATGTTACTGTGCCATTCAGAAGTACATACAGGGCATTCGTTAATATATGCACTTTCTTCACATTTTGAAAACCAAGTTAAACTTTCTGTACTACAAAGCTGAATTTTGCATCACCCTGTATATTTTTTACAAATCTCAACCAAATATGCTAACTAAATGTTCTACACATCATCAAGGGAAACTAATGCGCAAATTACTACAAACTGCACTAAGAAATGAACGTAGTATTTGTTGCTTTAGAAGAAATAGTTAACCCTCTCACGGCTGATGAGACCACGTGACACTCGTTGTAACTGGAAAATGTATGGCCTCAACCACTAATTTCTTCAATTTTTAAAAAACTTTCCTATTTGGTATATATATGTTGTTAGGCAACTATTCAACAATATAGCATATGTCATTCTACATATATATTATATTGTTAATCATTGTTACTATATACTACATACTATTCGCCATATCTCCCAAACTTAATTACATATTTTGACGAAATAAAGCTAAAATTGAAGAGGAAACCTCTCCGTTTTCTCCTGTAGCGATAAGTGTCCTTTGCCCTTGAAGAAACGTTAAAATTTCTCTTATAACGTTTGTTTCTGTTTTTTAGTTTTTTCAAAATAAAACATAATTGATTCCATTATATGTGGCTTTGACACACCATACTATGGTTAACGAATAATAAAAGAGGAATATGTTACTGTGCCATTCAGAAGTACATACAGGGCATTCGTTAATATATGCACTTTCTTCACATTTTGAAAACCAATTTATACTTTTTGTACTACAAAGATGAATTTTGCATCACCCTGTATATTTTTTCCAAATCTCAACCAAATATGCTAACTAAATGTTCTACACATCATCATGAAAAACTAATGCACAAATTACTACAAACTGCACTAAAAAATGAACGTAGTACCTGTTTCTTTAGAAGAAATAGTTAACCCTCTCACGGCTTATGAGACCACGTGACACTCGTTGTAACTGGAAAATATATGGCTTCAACCACTAATTTCTTCAATTTTTTGTAAAAAACTCTCCTATATGGTATATATGTTGTTAGGCAACTATTCAACAATATAGCATATGTCATTCTATATATATATTATATTGTTAATCATTGTTACTATATACTACATACTATTCGCCATATCTCCCAAACTTATTTACATATTTTGACGAAATAAAGCTAAAATTGAAGAGGAAACCTCTCCGTTTTGTACTGTTGCGATAAGTGTCCTTTGCCCTTGAAGAAACGTTAAAATTTCTCTTATAACGTTTGTTTCTGTTTTTTAGTTTTTTCAAAATAAAACAGATTCGATTCCATTATATGTGGCTTTGACACACAATACTGTGGTTAACGAATGATAAAAAAGGAATATGTTACTGTGCCATTCAGAAGTACATACAGGGCATTCGTTAATATATGCACTTTCTTCACATTTTGAAAACCAATTTATACTTTCTCTACTACAAAGATGAATTTTGCATCACCCTATATATTTTTTTTTTTTTTTACTCAACCAAATATGCTAACTAAATGTTCTACACATCATCATGGGAAAATAAATGCACAAATTACTACAAATTGTACTAAAAAATGAACGTAGTACCTGTTTCTTTAGAAGAAATAGTTAACCCTCTCACGACTGATGAGACCACGTGACACTCGTTGCAACTGGAAAATGTATGGCTTCAACCACTAATTTCTTCAATTTTTTTTTCAAAACTCTCCTATTTGGTACATATATGTTGTTAGGCAACTATTCAACAATATAGCATATTTCATTCTACATATATATTATATTCTTATCCATTGTTACTATATACTACATACTATTCGCCATATCTCCCAAAGTTATTTACACATTTTGACGAAGTAAAGCTCAAATTGAAGGGCAAACCCATCCATTTTGTACGGTTGCGTTACAGGTCCTTTGTCCTTGAAGAAACATTAAAATTCCTCTTATACGTTTGTTTCTCTTTTTTAGTTTTTTTCAAAATAAAACAGATTCGATTCCATTATATGTGGCTTTGACACACCATACTATGGTTAACGAATGATAAAAGAGGAATATGTTACTGTGCCATTCAGAAGTACATACAGGGCATTCGTTAATATATGCACTTTCTTCACATTTTGAAAACCAAGTTAAACTTTCTGTACTACAAAGCTGAATTTTGCATCACCCTGTATATTTTTTACAAATCTCAACCAAATATGCTAACTAAATGATCTACACATCATCAAGGGAAACTAATGCGCAAATTACTACAAACTGCACTAAGAAATGAACGTAGTATTTGTTGCTTTAGAAGAAATAGTTAACCCTCTCACGGCTGATGAGACCACGTGACACTCGTTGTAACTGGAAAATGTATGGCCTCAACCACTAATTTCTTCAATTTTTAAAAAACTTTCCTATTTGGTATATATATGTTGTTAGGCAACTATTCAACAATATAGCATATGTCATTCTACATATATATTATATTGTTAATCATTGTTACTATATACTACATACTATTCGCCATATCTCCCAAACTTAATTACATATTTTGACGAAATAAAGCTAAAATTGAAGAGGAAACCTCTCCGTTTTGTCCTGTGGCGATAAGTGTCCTTTGCCCTTGAAGAAACGTTAAAATTTCTCTTATAACGTTTGTTTCTGTTTTTTAGTTTTTTCAAAATAAAACATATTCGATTCCATTATATGTGGCTTTGACACACCATACTATGGTTAACGAATGATAAAAGAGGAATATGTTACTGTGCCATTCAGAAGTACATACAGGGCATTCGTTAATATATGCAATTTCTTCACATTTTGAAAACCAAGTTAAACTTTCTGTACTACAAAGCTGAATTTTGCATCACCCTGTATATTTTTTCAAATCTCAACCAAATATGCGAACTAAATGTTCTACACATCAGCATGGGAAACTAATGCACAAATTACTACAAACTGCACTAAAAAATGAACGTAGTACCTGTTTCTTTAGAAGAAATAGTTAACCCTCTCATGGCTGATGAGACCACGTGACACTCGTTGTAACTGGAAAATGTAAGGCTTCAACCACTAATTTCTTCAATTTTTAAAAAACTTTCCTATTTGGTATATATATGTTGTTAGGCAACTATTCAACAATATAGCATATGTCATTCTACATATATATTATATTATAAATCATTGTTACTATATACTACATACTATTCGCCATATCTCCCAAAGTTATTTACACATTTTGACGAAGTAAAGCTCAAATTGAAGGGCAAACCCATCCATTTTGTACGGTTGCGTTACAGGTCCTTTGTCCTTGAAGAAACATTAAAATTCCTCTTATAACGTTTGTTTCTCTTTTTTAGTTTTTTCAAAATAAAACAGATTCGATTCCATTATATGTGGCTTTGACACACCATACTATGGTTAACGAATGATAAAAGAGGAATATGTTACTGTGCCATTCAGAAGTACAAACAGGGCATTCGTTAATATATGCACTTTCTTCACATTTTGAAAACCAAGTTAAACTTTCTGTACTACAAAGCTGAATTTTGCATCACCCTGTATATTTTTTACAAATCTCAACCAAATATGCTAACTAAATGTTCTACACATCAGCATGAAAAACTAATGCACAAATTACTACAAACTGCACTAAAAAATGAACGTAGTACCTGTTGCTTTAGAAGAAATAGTTAACCCTCTCAAGGCTGATGAGACCACGTGACACTCGTTGTAACTGGAAAATGTATGGCTTCAACCACTAATTACTTCAATTTTTTTAAAAAACTTTCCTATTTGTTATATATATGTTGTTATTCAACTATTCAACAAGATAGCATATGTCATTCTACATATATATTAAATTGTTAATCATTGTTACTATATACTACATACTATTCGCCATATCTCCCAAACTTATTTACATATTTTGACGAAATAAAGCTAAAATTGAAGAGGAAACCTCTCCGTTTTGTCCTGTTGCGATAAGTGTCCTTTGCCCTTGAAGAAACGTTAAAATTCTTCTTATAACGTTTGTTTCTCTTTTTTAGTTTTTTCAAAATAAAACAGATTCGATTCCATTATATGTGGCTTTGACACACCATACTGTGGTTAACGAATGATAAAAGAGGAATATGTTACTGTGCCATTCAGAAGTACATACAGGGCATTCGTTAATATATGCACTTTCTTCACATTTTGAAAACCAATTTATACTTTCTGTACTACAAAGCTGAATTTTGCATCACCCTGTATATTTTTTCCAAATCTCAACCAAATATGCTAACTAAATGTTCTACACATCATCATGGGAAAATAAATGCACAAATTACTACAAATTGCACTAAAAAATGAACGTAGTACCTGTTTCTTTAGAAGAAATAGTTAACCCTCTCACGGCTGATGAGACCACGTGACACTCGTTGTAACTGGAAAATATATGGCTTCAACCACTAATTTCTTCAATTGTTTGTAAAAAACTCTCCTATATGGTATATATGTTGTTAGGCAACTATTCAACAATATAGCATATGTCATTCTATATATATATTATATTGTTAATCATTGTTACTATATACTACATACTATTCGCCATATCTCCCAAACTTATTTACATATTTTGACGAAATAAAGCTAAAATTGAAGAGGAAACCTCTCCGTTTTGTCCTGTTGCGATAAGTGTCCTTTGCCCTTGAAGAAACGTTAAAATTTCTCTTATAACGTTTGTTTCTGTTTTTTAGTTTTTTTCAAAATAAAACAGATTCGATTCCATTATATGTGGCTTTGACACACCATACTGTGGTTAACGAATGATAAAAGAGGAATATGTTACTGTGCCATTCAGAAGTACATACAGGGCATTCGTTAATATATGCACTTTCTTCACATTTTGAAAACCAAGTTAAACTTTCTGTACTACAAAGCTGAATTTTGCATCACCCTGTATATTTTTTCCAAATCTCAACCAAATATGCTAACTAAATGTTCTACACATCATCATGGGAAAATAAATGCACAAATTACTACAAATTGCACTAAAAAATGAACGTAGTACCTGTTTCTTTAGAAGAAATAGTTAACCCTCTCACGACTGATGAGACCACGTGACACTCGTTGTAACTGGAAAATGTATGGCTTCAACCACTAATTTCTTCAATTTTTTTTTCAAAACTCTCCTATTTGGTACATATATGTTGTTAGGCAACTATTCAACAATATAGCATATGTCATTCTACATATATATTATATTCTTATCCATTGTTACTATATACTACATACTATTCGCCATATCTCCCAAAGTTATTTACACATTTTGACGAAGTAAAGCTCAAATTGAAGGGCAAACCCATCCATTTTGTACGGTTGCGTTACAGGTCCTTTGTCCTTGAAGAAACATTAAAATTCCTCTTATAACGTTTGTTTCTCTTTTTTAGTTTTTTCAAAATAAAACAGATTCGATTCCATTATATGTGGCTTTGACACACCATACTATGGTTAACGAATGATAAAAGAGGAATATGTTACTGTGCCATTCAGAAGTACATACAGGGCATTCGTTAATATATGCACTTTCTTCACATTTTGAAAACCAAGTTAAACTTTCTGTACTACAAAGCTGAATTTTGCATCACCCTGTATATTTTTTACAAATCTCAACCAAATATGCTAACTAAATGTTCTACACATCATCAAGGGAAACTAATGCGCAAATTACTACAAACTGCACTAAGAAATGAACGTAGTATTTGTTGCTTTAGAAGAAATAGTTAACCCTCTCACGGCTGATGAGACCACGTGACACTCGTTGTAACTGGAAAATGTATGGCCTCAACCACTAATTTCTTCAATTTTTAAAAAACTTTCCTATTTGGTATATATATGTTGTTAGGCAACTATTCAACAATATAGCATATGTCATTCTACATATATATTATATTGTTAATCATTGTTACTATATACTACATACTATTCGCCATATCTCCCAAACTTAATTACATATTTTGACGAAATAAAGCTAAAATTGAAGAGGAAACCTCTCCGTTTTCTCCTGTAGCGATAAGTGTCCTTTGCCCTTGAAGAAACGTTAAAATTTCTCTTATAACGTTTGTTTCTGTTTTTTAGTTTTTTCAAAATAAAACATAATTGATTCCATTATATGTGGCTTTGACACACCATACTATGGTTAACGAATAATAAAAGAGGAATATGTTACTGTGCCATTCAGAAGTACATACAGGGCATTCGTTAATATATGCACTTTCTTCACATTTTGAAAACCAATTTATACTTTTTGTACTACAAAGATGAATTTTGCATCACCCTGTATATTTTTTCCAAATCTCAACCAAATATGCTAACTAAATGTTCTACACATCATCATGAAAAACTAATGCACAAATTACTACAAACTGCACTAAAAAATGAACGTAGTACCTGTTTCTTTAGAAGAAATAGTTAACCCTCTCACGGCTGATGAGACCACGTGACACTCGTTGTAACTGGAAAATATATGGCTTCAACCACTAATTTCTTCAATTTTTTGTAAAAAACTCTCCTATATGGTATATATGTTGTTAGGCAACTATTCAACAATATAGCATATGTCATTCTATATATATATTATATTGTTAATCATTGTTACTATATACTACATACTATTCGCCATATCTCCCAAACTTATTTACATATTTTGACGAAATAAAGCTAAAATTGAAGAGGAAACCTCTCCGTTTTGTACTGTTGCGATAAGTGTCCTTTGCCCTTGAAGAAACGTTAAAATTTCTCTTATAACGTTTGTTTCTGTTTTTTAGTTTTTTCAAAATAAAACAGATTCGATTCCATTATATGTGGCTTTGACACACAATACTGTGGTTAACGAATGATAAAAAAGGAATATGTTACTGTGCCATTCAGAAGTACATACAGGGCATTCGTTAATATATGCACTTTCTTCACATTTTGAAAACCAATTTATACTTTCTCTACTACAAAGATGAATTTTGCATCACCCTGTATATTTTTTTTTTTTTTACTCAACCAAATATGCTAACTAAATGTTCTACACATCATCATGGGAAAATAAATGCACAAATTACTACAAATTGTACTAAAAAATGAACGTAGTACCTGTTTCTTTAGAAGAAATAGTTAACCCTCTCACGACTGATGAGACCACGTGACACTCGTTGCAACTGGAAAATGTATGGCTTCAACCACTAATTTCTTCAATTTTTTTTCAAAACTCTCCTATTTGGTACATATATGTTGTTAGGCAACTATTCAACAATATAGCATATTTCATTCTACATATATATTATATTCTTATCCATTGTTACTATATACTACATACTATTCGCCATATCTCCCAAAGTTATTTACACATTTTGACGAAGTAAAGCTCAAATTGAAGGGCAAACCCATCCATTTTGTACGGTTGCGTTACAGGTCCTTTGTCCTTGAAGAAACATTAAAATTCCTCTTATAACGTTTGTTTCTCTTTTTTAGTTTTTTCAAAATAAAACAGATTCGATTCCATTATATGTGGCTTTGACACACCATACTATGGTTAACGAATGATAAAAGAGGAATATGTTACTGTGCCATTCAGAAGTACATACAGGGCATTCGTTAATATATGCACTTTCTTCACATTTTGAAAACCAAGTTAAACTTTCTGTACTACAAAGCTGAATTTTGCATCACCCTGTATATTTTTTACAAATCTCAACCAAATATGCTAACTAAATGTTCTACACATCATCAAGGGAAACTAATGCGCAAATTACTACAAACTGCACTAAGAAATGAACGTAGTATTTGTTGCTTTAGAAGAAATAGTTAACCCTCTCACGGCTGATGAGACCACGTGACACTCGTTGTAACTGGAAAATGTATGGCCTCAACCACTAATTTCTTCAATTTTTAAAAAACTTTCCTATTTGGTATATATATGTTGTTAGGCAACTATTCAACAATATAGCATATGTCATTCTACATATATATTATATTGTTAATCATTGTTACTATATACTACATACTATTCGCCATATCTCCCAAACTTAATTACATATTTTGACGAAATAAAGCTAAAATTGAAGAGGAAACCTCTCCGTTTTGTCCTGTGGCGATAAGTGTCCTTTGCCCTTGAAGAAACGTTAAAATTTCTCTTATAACGTTTGTTTCTGTTTTTTAGTTTTTTCAAAATAAAACATATTCGATTCCATTATATGTGGCTTTGACACACCATACTATGGTTAACGAATGATAAAAGAGGAATATGTTACTGTGCCATTCAGAAGTACATACAGGGCATTCGTTAATATATGCACTTTCTTCACATTTTGAAAACCAATTTATACTTTTTGTACTACAAAGATGAATTTTGCATCACCCTGTATATTTTTTCCAAATCTAAACCAAATATGCTAACTAAATGTTCTACACATCAGCATGAAAAACTAATGCACAAATTACTACAAACTGCACTAAAAAATGAACGTAGTACCTGTTGCTTTAGAAGAAATAGTAAACCCTCTCAAGGCTGATGAGACCACGTGACACTCGTTGTAACTGGAAAATGTATGGCTTCAACCACTAATTTCTTCAATTTTTTTTAAAAACTTTCCTATTTGTTATATATATGTTGTTATTCAACTATTCAACAAGATAGCATATGTCATTCTACATATATATTAAATTGTTAATCATTGTTACTATATACTACATACTATTCGCCATATCTCCCAAAATTATTTACATATTTTGACGAAATAAAGCTAAAATTGAAGAGGAAGCCTCTCCGTTTTGTACTGTTGCGATAAGTGTCCTTTGCCCTTGAAGAAACGTTAAAATTCTTCTTATATAGTTTGTTTCTCTTTTTTAGTTTTTTCAAAATAAAACAGATTCGATTCCATTATATGTGGCTTTGACACACCATACTGTGGTTAACGAATGATAAAAGAGGAATATGTTACTGTGCCATTCAGAAGTACATACAGGGCACTCGTTAATATATGCACTTTCTTCACATTTTGAAAACCAATTTATACTTTCTGTACTACAAAGCTGAATTTTGCATCACCCTGTATATTTTTTCCAAATCTCAACCAAATATGCTAACTAAATGTTCTACACATCATCATGGGAAAATAAATGCACAAATTACTACAAATTGCACTAAAAAATGAACGTAGTACCTGTTTCTTTAGAAGAAATAGTTAACCCTCTCACGACTGATGAGACCACGTGACACTCGTTGTAACTGGAAAATGTATGGCTTCAACCACTAATTTCTTCAATTTTTTTTTCAAAACTCTCCTATTTGGTACATATATGTTGTTAGGCAACTATTCAACAATATAGCATATGTCATTCTACATATATATTATATTCTTATCCATTGTTACTATATACTACATACTATTCGCCATATCTCCCAAAGTTATTTACACATTTTGACGAAGTAAAGCTCAAATTGAAGGGCACACCCATCCACTTTGTACGGTTGCGTTACAGGTCCTTTGTCCTTGAAGAAACATTAAAATTCCTCTTATAACGTTTGTTTCTCTTTTTTAGTTTTTTCAAAATAAAACAGATTCGATTCCATTATATGTGGCTTTGACACACTATACTGTGGTTAACGAATGATAAAAGAGGAATATGTTACTGTGCCATTCAGAAGTACATACAGTGCATTCGTTAATATATGCACTTTCTTCACATTTTGAAAACCAAATTAAACTTTCTGTACTACAAAGCTTAATTTTGCATCACCCTGTATATTTTTTACAAATCTCAACCAAATATGCTAACTAAATGTTCTACACATCATCAAGGGAAACTAATGCGCAAATTACTACAAACTGCACTAAGAAATGAACGTAGTATTTGTTGCTTTAGAAGAAATAGTTAACCCTCTCACGGCTGATGAGACCACGTGATACTCGTTGTAACTGGAAAGTGTATGGCCTCAACCACTAATTTCTTCAATTTTTAAAAAACTTTCCTATTTGGTATATATATGTTGTTAGGCAACTATTCAACAATATAGCATATGTCATTCTACATATATATTATATTGTTAATCATTGTTACTATATACTACATACTATTCGCCATATCTCCCAAACTTAATTACATATTTTGACGAAATAAAGCTAAAATTGAAGAGGAAACCTCTCCGTTTTGTCCTGTAGCGATAAGTGTCCTTTGCCCTTGAAGAAACGTTAAAATTTCTCTTATAACGTTTGTTTCTGTTTTTTAGTTTTTTCAAAATAAAACATAATTGATTCCATTATATGTGGCTTTGACACACCATACTATGGTTAACGAATGATAAAAGAGGAATATGTTACTGTGCCATTCAGAAGTACATACAGGGCATTCGTTAATATATGCACTTTCTTCACATTTTGAAAACCAATTTATACTTTTTGTACTACAAAGATGAATTTTGCATCACCCTGTATATTTTTTCCAAATCTCAACCAAATATGCTAACTAAATGTTCTACACATCATCATGAAAAACTAATGCACAAATTACTACAAACTGCACTAAAAAATGAACGTAGTACCTGTTTCTTTAGAAGAAATAGTTAACCCTCTCACGGCTGATGAGACCACGTGACACTCGTTGTAACTGGAAAATATATGGCTTCAACCACTAATTTCTTCAATTTTTTGTAAAAAACTCTCCTATATGGTATATATGTTGTTAGGCAACTATTCAACAATATAGCATATGTCATTCTATATATATATTATATTGTTAATCATTGTTACTATATACTACATACTATTCGCCATATCTCCCAAACTTATTTACATATTTTGACGAAATAAAGCTAAAATTGAGGAGGAAACCTCTCCGTTTTGTCCTGTTGCGATAAGTGTCCTTTGTCCTTGAAGAAACGTTAAAATTTCTCTTATAACGTTTGTTTCTGTTTTTTAGTTTTTTCAAAATAAAACAGATTCGATTCCATTATATGTGGCTTTGACACACCATACTGTGGTTAACGAATGATAAAAGAGGAATATGTTACTGTGCCATTCAGAAGTACATACAGGGCATTCGTTAATATATGCACTTTCTTCACATTTTGAAAACCAATTTATACTTTCTGTACTACAAAGCTGAATTTTGCATCACCCTGTATATTTTTTCCAAATCTCAACCAAATATGCTAACTAAATGTTCTACACATCATCATGGGAAAATAAATGCACAAATTACTACAAATTGCACTAAAAAATGAACGTAGTACCTGTTTCTTTAGAAGAAATAGTTAACCCTCTCACGACTGATGAGACCACGTGACACTCGTTGTAACTGGAAAATGTATGGCTTCAACCACTAATTTCTTCAATTTTTTTTTCAAAACTCTCCTATTTGGTACATATATGTTGTTAGGCAACTATTCAACAATATAGCATATGTCATTCTACATATATATTATATTCTTATCCATTGTTACTATATACTACATACTATTCGCCATATCTCCCAAAGTTATTTACACATTTTGACGAAGTAAAGCTCAAATTGAAGGGCAAACCCATCCATTTTGTACGGTTGCGTTACAGGTCCTTTGTCCTTGAAGAAACATTAAAATTCCTCTTATAACGTTTGTTTCTCTTTTTTAGTTTTTTCAAAATAAAACAGATTCGATTCCATTATATGTGGCTTTGACACACCATACTATGGTTAACGAATGATAAAAGAGGAATATGTTACTGTGCCATTCAGAAGTACATACAGGGCATTCGTTAATATATGCACTTTCTTCACATTTTGAAAACCAAGTTAAACTTTCTGTACTACAAAGCTGAATTTTGCATCACCCTGTATATTTTTTACAAATCTCAACCAAATATGCTAACTAAATGTTCTACACATCATCAAGGGAAACTAATGCGCAAATTACTACAAACTGCACTAAGAAATGAACGTAGTATTTGTTGCTTTAGAAGAAATAGTTAACCCTCTCACGGCTGATGAGACCACGTGACACTCGTTGTAACTGGAAAATGTATGGCCTCAACCACTAATTTCTTCAATTTTTAAAAAACTTTCCTATTTGGTATATATATGTTGTTAGGCAACTATTCAACAATATAGCATATGTCATTCTACATATATATTATATTGTTAATCATTGTTACTATATACTACATACTATTCGCCATATCTCCCAAACTTAATTACATATTTTGACGAAATAAAGCTAAAATTGAAGAGGAAACCTCTCCGTTTTCTCCTGTAGCGATAAGTGTCCTTTGCCCTTGAAGAAACGTTAAAATTTCTCTTATAACGTTTGTTTCTGTTTTTTAGTTTTTTCAAAATAAAACATAATTGATTCCATTATATGTGGCTTTGACACACCATACTATGGTTAACGAATAATAAAAGAGGAATATGTTACTGTGCCATTCAGAAGTACATACAGGGCATTCGTTAATATATGCACTTTCTTCACATTTTGAAAACCAATTTATACTTTTTGTACTACAAAGATGAATTTTGCATCACCCTGTATATTTTTTCCAAATCTCAACCAAATATGCTAACTAAATGTTCTACACATCATCATGAAAAACTAATGCACAAATTACTACAAACTGCACTAAAAAATGAACGTAGTACCTGTTTCTTTAGAAGAAATAGTTAACCCTCTCACGGCTGATGAGACCACGTGACACTCGTTGTAACTGGAAAATATATGGCTTCAACCACTAATTTCTTCAATTTTTTGTAAAAAACTCTCCTATATGGTATATATGTTGTTAGGCAACTATTCAACAATATAGCATATGTCATTCTATATATATATTATATTGTTAATCATTGTTACTATATACTACATACTATTCGCCATATCTCCCAAACTTATTTACATATTTTGACGAAATAAAGCTAAAATTGAAGAGGAAACCTCTCCGTTTTGTACTGTTGCGATAAGTGTCCTTTGCCCTTGAAGAAACGTTAAAATTTCTCTTATAACGTTTGTTTCTGTTTTTTAGTTTTTTCAAAATAAAACAGATTCGATTCCATTATATGTGGCTTTGACACACAATACTGTGGTTAACGAATGATAAAAAAGGAATATGTTACTGTGCCATTCAGAAGTACATACAGGGCATTCGTTAATATATGCACTTTCTTCACATTTTGAAAACCAATTTATACTTTCTCTACTACAAAGATGAATTTTGCATCACCCTGTATATTTTTTTTTTTTTTACTCAACCAAATATGCTAACTAAATGTTCTACACATCATCATGGGAAAATAAATGCACAAATTACTACAAATTGTACTAAAAAATGAACGTAGTACCTGTTTCTTTAGAAGAAATAGTTAACCCTCTCACGACTGATGAGACCACGTGACACTCGTTGCAACTGGAAAATGTATGGCTTCAACCACTAATTTCTTCAATTTTTTTTCAAAACTCTCCTATTTGGTACATATATGTTGTTAGGCAACTATTCAACAATATAGCATATTTCATTCTACATATATATTATATTCTTATCCATTGTTACTATATACTACATACTATTCGCCATATCTCCCAAAGTTATTTACACATTTTGACGAAGTAAAGCTCAAATTGAAGGGCAAACCCATCCATTTTGTACGGTTGCGTTACAGGTCCTTTGTCCTTGAAGAAACATTAAAATTCCTCTTATAACGTTTGTTTCTCTTTTTTAGTTTTTTCAAAATAAAACAGATTCGATTCCATTATATGTGGCTTTGACACACCATACTATGGTTAACGAATGATAAAAGAGGAATATGTTACTGTGCCATTCAGAAGTACATACAGGGCATTCGTTAATATATGCACTTTCTTCACATTTTGAAAACCAAGTTAAACTTTCTGTACTACAAAGCTGAATTTTGCATCACCCTGTATATTTTTTACAAATCTCAACCAAATATGCTAACTAAATGTTCTACACATCATCAAGGGAAACTAATGCGCAAATTACTACAAACTGCACTAAGAAATGAACGTAGTATTTGTTGCTTTAGAAGAAATAGTTAACCCTCTCACGGCTGATGAGACCACGTGACACTCGTTGTAACTGGAAAATGTATGGCCTCAACCACTAATTTCTTCAATTTTTAAAAAACTTTCCTATTTGGTATATATATGTTGTTAGGCAACTATTCAACAATATAGCATATGTCATTCTACATATATATTATATTGTTAATCATTGTTACTATATACTACATACTATTCGCCATATCTCCCAAACTTAATTACATATTTTGACGAAATAAAGCTAAAATTGAAGAGGAAACCTCTCCGTTTTGTCCTGTGGCGATAAGTGTCCTTTGCCCTTGAAGAAACGTTAAAATTTCTCTTATAACGTTTGTTTCTGTTTTTTAGTTTTTTCAAAATAAAACATATTCGATTCCATTATATGTGGCTTTGACACACCATACTATGGTTAACGAATGATAAAAGAGGAATATGTTACTGTGCCATTCAGAAGTACATACAGGGCATTCGTTAATATATGCACTTTCTTCACATTTTGAAAACCAATTTATACTTTTTGTACTACAAAGATGAATTTTGCATCACCCTGTATATTTTTTCCAAATCTAAACCAAATATGCTAACTAAATGTTCTACACATCAGCATGAAAAACTAATGCACAAATTACTACAAACTGCACTAAAAAATGAACGTAGTACCTGTTGCTTTAGAAGAAATAGTAAACCCTCTCAAGGCTGATGAGACCACGTGACACTCGTTGTAACTGGAAAATGTATGGCTTCAACCACTAATTTCTTCAATTTTTTTTAAAAACTTTCCTATTTGTTATATATATGTTGTTATTCAACTATTCAACAAGATAGCATATGTCATTCTACATATATATTAAATTGTTAATCATTGTTACTATATACTACATACTATTCGCCATATCTCCCAAACTTATTTACATATTTTGACGAAATAAAGCTAAAATTGAAGAGGAAGCCTCTCCGTTTTGTACTGTTGCGATAAGTGTCCTTTGCCCTTGAAGAAACGTTAAAATTCTTCTTATATAGTTTGTTTCTCTTTTTTAGTTTTTTCAAAATAAAACAGATTCGATTCCATTATATGTGGCTTTGACACACCATACTGTGGTTAACGAATGATAAAAGAGGAATATGTTACTGTGCCATTCAGAAGTACATACAGGGCACTCGTTAATATATGCACTTTCTTCACATTTTGAAAACCAATTTATACTTTCTGTACTACAAAGCTGAATTTTGCATCACCCTGTATATTTTTTCCAAATCTCAACCAAATATGCTAACTAAATGTTCTACACATCATCATGGGAAAATAAATGCACAAATTACTACAAATTGCACTAAAAAATGAACGTAGTACCTGTTTCTTTAGAAGAAATAGTTAACCCTCTCACGACTGATGAGACCACGTGACACTCGTTGTAACTGGAAAATGTATGGCTTCAACCACTAATTTCTTCAATTTTTTTTTCAAAACTCTCCTATTTGGTACATATATGTTGTTAGGCAACTATTCAACAATATAGCATATGTCATTCTACATATATATTATATTCTTATCCATTGTTACTATATACTACATACTATTCGCCATATCTCCCAAAGTTATTTACACATTTTGACGAAGTAAAGCTCAAATTGAAGGGCACACCCATCCACTTTGTACGGTTGCGTTACAGGTCCTTTGTCCTTGAAGAAACATTAAAATTCCTCTTATAACGTTTGTTTCTCTTTTTTAGTTTTTTCAAAATAAAACAGATTCGATTCCATTATATGTGGCTTTGACACACTATACTGTGGTTAACGAATGATAAAAGAGGAATATGTTACTGTGCCATTCAGAAGTACATACAGTGCATTCGTTAATATATGCACTTTCTTCACATTTTGAAAACCAAATTAAACTTTCTGTACTACAAAGCTTAATTTTGCATCACCCTGTATATTTTTTACAAATCTCAACCAAATATGCTAACTAAATGTTCTACACATCATCAAGGGAAACTAATGCGCAAATTACTACAAACTGCACTAAGAAATGAACGTAGTATTTGTTGCTTTAGAAGAAATAGTTAACCCTCTCACGGCTGATGAGACCACGTGATACTCGTTGTAACTGGAAAGTGTATGGCCTCAACCACTAATTTCTTCAATTTTTAAAAAACTTTCCTATTTGGTATATATATGTTGTTAGGCAACTATTCAACAATATAGCATATGTCATTCTACATATATATTATATTGTTAATCATTGTTACTATATACTACATACTATTCGCCATATCTCCCAAACTTAATTACATATTTTGACGAAATAAAGCTAAAATTGAAGAGGAAACCTCTCCGTTTTGTCCTGTAGCGATAAGTGTCCTTTGCCCTTGAAGAAACGTTAAAATTTCTCTTATAACGTTTGTTTCTGTTTTTTAGTTTTTTCAAAATAAAACATAATTGATTCCATTATATGTGGCTTTGACACACCATACTATGGTTAACGAATGATAAAAGAGGAATATGTTACTGTGCCATTCAGAAGTACATACAGGGCATTCGTTAATATATGCACTTTCTTCACATTTTGAAAACCAATTTATACTTTTTGTACTACAAAGATGAATTTTGCATCACCCTGTATATTTTTTCCAAATCTCAACCAAATATGCTAACTAAATGTTCTACACATCATCATGAAAAACTAATGCACAAATTACTACAAACTGCACTAAAAAATGAACGTAGTACCTGTTTCTTTAGAAGAAATAGTTAACCCTCTCACGGCTGATGAGACCACGTGACACTCGTTGTAACTGGAAAATATATGGCTTCAACCACTAATTTCTTCAATTTTTTGTAAAAAACTCTCCTATATGGTATATATGTTGTTAGGCAACTATTCAACAATATAGCATATGTCATTCTATATATATATTATATTGTTAATCATTGTTACTATATACTACATACTATTCGCCATATCTCCCAAACTTATTTACATATTTTGACGAAATAAAGCTAAAATTGAGGAGGAAACCTCTCCGTTTTGTCCTGTTGCGATAAGTGTCCTTTGTCCTTGAAGAAACGTTAAAATTTCTCTTATAACGTTTGTTTCTGTTTTTTAGTTTTTTCAAAATAAAACAGATTCGATTCCATTATATGTGGCTTTGACACACCATACTGTGGTTAACGAATGATAAAAGAGGAATATGTTACTGTGCCATTCAGAAGTACATACAGGGCATTCGTTAATATATGCACTTTCTTCACATTTTGAAAACCAATTTATACTTTCTGTACTACAAAGCTGAATTTTGCATCACCCTGTATATTTTTTCCAAATCTCAACCAAATATGCTAACTAAATGTTCTACACATCATCATGGGAAAATAAATGCACAAATTACTACAAATTGCACTAAAAAATGAACGTAGTACCTGTTTCTTTAGAAGAAATAGTTAACCCTCTCACGACTGATGAGACCACGTGACACTCGTTGCAACTGGAAAATGTATGGCTTCAACCACTAATTTCTTCAATTTTTTTTTTTCAAAACTCTCCTATTTGGTACATATATGTTGTTAGGCAACTATTCAACAATATAGCATATGTCATTCTACATATATATTATATTCTTATCCATTGTTACTATATACTACATACTATTCGCAATATCTCCCAAAGTTATTTACACATTTTGACGAAATAAAGCTCAAAATGAAGGGCAAACCCATCCATTTTGTACGGTTGCGTTACAGGTCCTTTGTCCTTGAAGAAACATTAAAATTCCTCTTATAACGTTTGTTTCTCTTTTTTAGTTTTTTCAAAATAAAACAGATTCGATTCCATTATATGTGGCTTTGACACACCATACTATGGTTAACGAATGATAAAAGAGGAATATGTTACTGTGCCATTCAGAAGTACATACAGGGCATTCGTTAATATATGCACTTTCTTCACATTTTGAAAACCAAGTTAAACTTTCTGTACAACAAAGCTGAATTTTGCATCACCCTGTATATTTTTTACAAATCTCAACCAAATATGCTAACTAAATGTTCTACACATCATCAAGGGAAACTAATGCGCAAATTACTACAAAATGCACTAAGAAATGAACGTTGTATTTGTTGCTTTAGAAGAAATAGTTAACCCTCTCACGGCTGATGAGAGCACGTGACACTCGTTGTAACTGGAAAATGTATGGCTTCAACCACTAATTTCTTCAATTTTTAAAAAACTTTCCTATTTGGTATATATATGTTGTTAGGCAACTATTCAACAATATAGCATATGTCATTCTACATATATATTATATTGTTAATCATTGTTACTATATACTACATACTATTCGCCATATCTCTCAAACTTAATTACATATTTTGACGAAATAAAGCTAAAATTGAAGAGGAAACGTCTCCGTTTTGTCCTGTTGCGATAAGTGTCCTTTGCTATTGAAGAAACGTTAAAATTTCTCTTATAACGTTTGTTTCTGTTTTTTAGTTTTTTTCAAAATAAAGCATATTCGATTCCATTATATGTGGCTTTGACACACCATACTATGGTTAACGAATGATAAAAGAGGAATATGTTACTGTGCCATTCAGAAGTACATACAGGGCATTCGTTAATATATGCACTTTCTTCACATTTTGAAAAACAAATTAATACTTTTTGTACTACAAAGATGAATTTTGCATCACCCTGTATATTTTTTCCAAATCTCAACCAAATATGCTAACTAAATGTTCTACACATCATCATGAAAAACTAATGCACAAATTACTACAAACTGCACTAAAAAATGAACGTAGTACCTGTTTCTTTAGAAGAAATAGTTAACCCTCTCACGGCTGATGAGACCACGTGACACTCGTTGTAACTGGAAAATATATGGCTTCAACCACTAATTTCTTCAATTTTTTGTAAAAAACTCTCCTATATGGTATATATGTTGTTAGGCAACTATTCAACAATATAGCATATGTCATTCTATATATATATTATATTGTTAATCATTGTTACTATATACTACATACTATTCGCCATATCTCCCAAACTTATTTACATATTTTGACGAAATAAAGCTAAAATTGAGGAGGAAACCTCTCCGTTTTGTCCTGTTGCGATAAGTGTCCTTTGTCCTTGAAGAAACGTTAAAATTTCTCTTATAACGTTTGTTTCTGTTTTTTAGTTTTTTCAAAATAAAACAGATTCGATTCCATTATATGTGGCTTTGACACACCATACTGTGGTTAACGAATGATAAAAGAGGAATATGTTACTGTGCCATTCAGAAGTACATACAGGGCATTCGTTAATATATGCACTTTCTTCACATTTTGAAAACCAATTTATACTTTCTGTACTACAAAGCTGAATTTTGCATCACCCTGTATATTTTTTCCAAATCTCAACCAAATATGCTAACTAAATGTTCTACACATCATCATGGGAAAATAAATGCACAAATTACTACAAATTGCACTAAAAAATGAACGTAGTACCTGTTTCTTTAGAAGAAATAGTTAACCCTCTCACGACTGATGAGACCACGTGACACTCGTTGCAACTGGAAAATGTATGGCTTCAACCACTAATTTCTTCAATTTTTTTTTTCAAAACTCTCCTATTTGGTACATATATGTTGTTAGGCAACTATTCAACAATATAGCATATGTCATTCTACATATATATTATATTCTTATCCATTGTTACTATATACTACATACTATTCGCAATATCTCCCAAAGTTATTTACACATTTTGACGAAATAAAGCTCAAAATGAAGGGCAAACCCATCCATTTTGTACGGTTGCGTTACAGGTCCTTTGTCCTTGAAGAAACATTAAAATTCCTCTTATAACGTTTGTTTCTCTTTTTTAGTTTTTTCAAAATAAAACAGATTCGATTCCATTATATGTGGCTTTGACACACCATACTATGGTTAACGAATGATAAAAGAGGAATATGTTACTGTGCCATTCAGAAGTACATACAGGGCATTCGTTAATATATGCACTTTCTTCACATTTTGAAAACCAAGTTAAACTTTCTGTACAACAAAGCTGAATTTTGCATCACCCTGTATATTTTTTACAAATCTCAACCAAATATGCTAACTAAATGTTCTACACATCATCAAGGGAAACTAATGCGCAAATTACTACAAAATGCACTAAGAAATGAACGTTGTATTTGTTGCTTTAGAAGAAATAGTTAACCCTCTCACGGCTGATGAGAGCACGTGACACTCGTTGTAACTGGAAAATGTATGGCTTCAACCACTAATTTCTTCAATTTTTAAAAAACTTTCCTATTTGGTATATATATGTTGTTAGGCAACTATTCAACAATATAGCATATGTCATTCTACATATATATTATATTGTTAATCATTGTTACTATATACTACATACTATTCGCCATATCTCTCAAACTTAATTACATATTTTGACGAAATAAAGCTAAAATTGAAGAGGAAACGTCTCCGTTTTGTCCTGTTGCGATAAGTGTCCTTTGCTATTGAAGAAACGTTAAAATTTCTCTTATAACGTTTGTTTCTGTTTTTTAGTTTTTTTCAAAATAAAGCATATTCGATTCCATTATATGTGGCTTTGACACACCATACTATGGTTAACGAATGATAAAAGAGGAATATGTTACTGTGCCATTCAGAAGTACATACAGGGCATTCGTTAATATATGCACTTTCTTCACATTTTGAAAAACAAATTAATACTTTTTGTACTACAAAGATGAATTTTGCATCACCCTGTATATTTTTTCCAAATCTCAACCAAATATGCTATCTAAATGTTCTACACATCATCATAAGAAACTAATGCACAAATTACTACAAACTGCACTAAAAAATGAACGTAGTACCTGTTGCTTTAGAAGAAATAGTTAACCCTCTCACGGCTGATGAGACCACGTGACACTCGTTGTAACTGTAAAATATATGGCTTCAACCACTAATTTCTTCAATTTTTTGTAAAAAACTCTCCTATTTGGTATATATGTTGTTAGGCAACTATTCAACAATATAGCATATGTCATTCTATATATATATTATATTGTTAATCATTGTTACTATATACTATATACTATTCGCCATACCTCCCAAACTTATTTACATATTTTGACGAAATAAAGCTAAAATTGAAGAGGAAACCCCTCCACTTTGTCCTGTTGCGATAAGGGTCCTTTGCCTTGAAGAAACGTTAAAATTCCTCTTATAACGTTTGTTTCTCTTTTTTAGTTTTTTCAAAATAAAACAGATTCGATTCCATTATATGTGGCTTTGATACACCATACTGTGGTTAACGAATGATAAAAGAGGAATATGTTACTGTGCCATTCAGAAGTACATACAGGGCATTCGTTAATATATGCAATTTCTTCACATTTTGAAAACCAAGTTAAACTTTCTGTACTACAAAGCTGAATTTTGCATCACGCTGTATATTTTTTACAAATCTCAACCAAATATGCTAACTAAATGTTCTACACATCATCATGGGAAAGTAATGCACAAATTACTACAAACTGCACTAAAAAATGAACGTAGTACCTGTTGCTTTAGAAGAAATAGTTAACCCTCTCACGGCTGATGAGACCACGTGACACTCGTTGTAACTGGAAAAGGTATGGCTTCAACCACTAATTTCTTTAATTTTTAAAAAACTTTCCTATTTGGTATATATATGTTGTTAGGCAACTATTCAACAATATAGCATATGTCATTCTACATATATATTATATTATTAATCATTGTTACTATATACTACATACTATTCGCCATATCTCTCAAACTTATTTACATATTTTGACGAAATAAAGCTAAAATTGAAGAGGAAACACCTCCATTTTGTCCTGTTGCGATAAGGGTCCTTTGCCCTTTAGAAACTTTAAAATTCCTTTTATAACGTTTGTTTCTCTTTTTTAGTTTTTTCAAAATAAAACAGATTCGATTCCATTATATGTGGCTTTGACACACCATACTGTGGTTAACGAATGATAAAAGAGGAATATGTTACTGTGCCATTCAGAAGTACATACAGGGCATTCGTTAATATATGCAATTTCTTCACATTTTGAAAACCAAGTTAAACTTTCTGTACTATAAAGCTGAATTTTGCATCACCCTGTATATTTTTTCAAATCTCAACCAAATATGCTAACTAAATGTTCTACACATCACCATGGGAAACTAATGCACAAATTACTACAAACTGCACTAAAAAATGAACGTAGTACCTGTTTCTTTAGAAGAAATAGTTAACCCTCTCATGGCTGATGAGACCACGTGACACTCGTTGTAACTGGAAAATGTAAGGCTTCAACCACTAATTTCTTCAATTTTTAAAAAACTTTCCTATTTGGTATATATATGTTGTTAGGCAACTATTCAACAATATAGCATATGTCATTCTACATATATATTATATTATTAATCATTGTTACTATATACTACATACTATTCGCCTTATCTCCCAAACTTATTTACATATTTTGACGAAATAAAGCTAAAATTGAAGAGGAAACCCCTCCACTTTGTCCTGTTGCGATAAGGGTCCTTTGCCTTTTTAGAAACGTTAAAATTCCTCTTATAACGTTTGTTTCTCTTTTTTAGTTTTTTCAAAATAAAACAGATTCGATTCCATTATATGTGGCTTTGACACACCATACTGTGGTTAACGAATGATAAAAGAGGAATATGTTACTGTGCCATTCAGAAGTACATACAGGGCATTCGTTAATATATGCACTTTCTTCACATTTTGAAAACCAATTTATACTTTCTGTACTACAAAGCTGAATTTTGCATCACCCTGTATATTTTTTCCAAATCTCAACCAAATATGCTAACTAAATGTTCTACACATCATCATGGGAAAATAAATGCACAAATTACTACAAATTGCACTAAAAAATGAACGTAGTACCTGTTTCTTTAGAAGAAATAGTTAACCCTCTCACGGCTGATGAGACCACGTGACACTCGTTGTAACTGGAAAATATATGGCTTCAACCACTAATTTCTTCAATTTTTTGTAAAAAACTCTCCTATTTGGTATATATGTTGTTAGGCAACTATTCAACAATATAGCATATGTCATTCTATATATATATTATATTGTTAATCATTGTTACTATATACTACATACTATTCGCCATATCTCCCAAACTTATTTACATATTTTGACGAAATAAAGCTAAAATTGAAGAGGAAACCACTCCGTTTTGTCCTGTTGCGATAAGTGTCCTTTGCCCTTGAAGAAACGTTAAAAGTTCTCTAATAACGTTTGTTTCTGTTATTTAGTTTTTTCAAAATAAAACAGATTCGATTCCATTATATGTGGCTTTGACACACCATACTGTGGTTAACGAATGATAAAAGAGGAATATGTTACTGTGCCATTCAGAAGTACATACAGGGCATTCGTTAATATATGCACTTTCTTCACATTTTGAAAACCAAGTTAAACTTTCTGTACTACAAAGCTGAATTTGCATCACCCTGTATATTTTTTACAAATCTCAACCAAATATGCTAACTAAATGTTCTACACATCATCAAGGGAAACTAATGCGCAAATTACTACAAACTGCACTAAGAAATGAACGTAGTATTTGTTGCTTTAGAAGAAATAGTTAACCCTCTCACGGCTGATGAGACCACGTGACACTCGTTGTAACTGGAAAATGTATGGCCTCAACCACTAATTTCTTCAATT
>NW_027656684.1:0-69326 GCF_964235325.1 Thermobia domestica
CCCCCGGATCAGCCCCTGTCAGTGACTTTAAAACAAACATTATAAGGAAAATAACATTGGCAAGATTTCTCACTACCTTTCTTCTGGTCAGATGCGTGCGCTTTGGAAAGCTAACTCTTAACACTAAAAGTAATAAAACCTAAATAAAGAAAGATATCGACCTGTAATTTTTTTAAATCTTTTTTTATTAACTTCAATCATTTCTCAACATTTCTTTCGCTTTGCACCCCCATTTAACCTGAAAAATAAAAAAGTTTCTCACTAGTCAACTTTTTAGATATTGCATTTCAATACGTAGTATACGCACTTTCTCTTACATTTTATTTTTTATTTTAAAATTTACTGCAATCTAAGGGTGAGACGCTCTATAGATCCTAATTACATTTATCTTTTTCATCATCCTTCTCGACCACCAGGTTGAGAAATCCTGTATGTTGTAAATTAACAATTAGGCCTACATTTATTTAAATTGAAAATTAATTTGGATCAGTAGGTGTTCTGGGTGCTATGCTAAACGGTGCTTAAATAATGAGGGGTTGCCAGATAATGTCACGTGTTTATTGATGGCAGATAATAAAAGAAGTAATCATGGAGTTCTGCTTGGATACTTACTGGAAAAAATAGTTTTCGACCCTTGCCGCAATACACAGCAAAGTTCCTCTTCTCGAACTGCAACGCTAGAATTCAGGAATTTTCTTATTGTGACTGTCATAGTAATCGTACAAATTTGGCAACAACTCATCATGGCTTTCTGAGCAAGTTTCTTCTCAAAATCTATTTCCTTAAATGTAAATTAATATTTAAATAAAATGTAAACATAGCACGAATAACGGTTAAACAATATATCTATTTCGTAATAAGACCGTTACTTTAAAATACTTTACACATACAAGTAAACATTTCATAAAACTGAGCCAGTGTGACGACCGCTAGTACTTTCGTACTAGATCTAGTACTTTTTATAATACACCCTCGATTCCAAAAGAAACCGAACGTTTTAAAAAAACAAAAAAGCAATGTACATTTGGGAACAAATCATTTTTATTAATCAATGTATTCCCCTTCTGCATCGATACACATATTTGCACGCTTCAACAAGTTGTCAAACGACTTCTCCATGTCCTTTATTGGAATGGTCTTTAGGACGGCGGTCGTCGCCTTCTCAATGGCATCAATCGATGCGTGCCACTTTCCTTTCATCGCCAAATGCAGTTTCGGGAACAGATGGAAATCGCACGGAGCGAGATCTGGTGAATAGGGCGGATGATGCAACCGAATAATGTGATTTTTGACCAAAAATTCAGTTACAAGTCGCGAACGTTGTGATAGTGCATTATCGTCCAAAAGAGTCCAACCGCCGATTTCGCGATATTCGGGCCGAATACGACGAATTCTTGCCAGCAAACGCTTCATGACGCCCAAGTAAAACTCTCCAGTGACTATCTGGCCGGGCTGAACAAATTCTTTGTGGATAATTCCTTTTGAATTGTAAAAACAAATCAGCATCACCTTAACTTTTGACTTCACCAAGCGACTTTTTTGGGGTGTTCCTTCATCCGGCGCTCTCCATTCAGCACTTTGCCGCTTTGTTTCGGGCTCATATTCAAAACACCACGTCTCGTCACCAGTTACAATCGATTTCAAGAAGTTTCGATCCTGCCGAGCACTTTTAACGATGTCTTTGCAATGCGCAATTCGATCAACTTTTTGGTCTTCGGTGAGTTTGTGTGGTACAAACCGCGAATTAACCTTCTTAAGGCCAAAAACTTCGGTCAAAATGCGGTATGCGGTTGTTTGAGGAATGTCTAATTCCATTTCAATAACTTTCACCGACGATTTTTTGTTGTTTGATGAATTCACGCACTTTTTCGATGTTTTCTTCCGATGATCCGGTTCTGGGACGGCCTGATCTTTCGTCATCATCCAGAGTCTCTCTACCCGATTTGAATCGCCTGAACCACTCGTAAACTTGCGTACGGGATAGACACTCATCACCATATGCATTTTGTAGCATTTGGTGCGTTTCACTAAAAGTTTTACCCAGTTTAACACAAAACTCAATTGCAGCTCTTGTTTGAAACTCATTATCCGACCGATGTACACAACACACTGACAGTTGAAACGCAATAACTTTGTTGCCGTGCATCCAAACGTCATGACATTTATACCAGTTGTCAACGAGGGACTAAGCCATCTACCGGTAAAATATTACAACAGATGGCACTAGTGGTACTATTTGTTTTCAAAAGTTCGGTTTCTTTTGGAATGGAGTGTGTATTTTACAGGGTGCGAATTGGCGGGGGGGATGCCAGGGATTTCCCCCCCTGACAAAAATCTTTCCCACCCTGGAGAAGAAAAATTTTATCCCTGGCAGGGATAACTTTTTCCCCCTCTGGAGTATTTTTAAATGGACATAAAGATAAGATAGAAAAAGGGAACAATTCTTACTTTGCGTAGCTAACCTAAATATTACTTGAGTGAAAATTTATGAAAGATCTCACATCTCAACTGTTTTGTACTTGTTAGTATATATATATATATATATATATATATATATATATATATATATATATATATATATATATATATATATATATATATATATATATATATATATATATGTGTGTGTGTGTGTGTGTGTGTGTGTGTGTGTGTGGGTGGGTGGGTGGGGGAGGACTGGGTGCGCATATGGGTGAAATTCGTCCCCCCCTGGGAAAATTTTTCAATTCGCACACTGGTATTTTAGTGTTCTAGTACGTTCACTAACAAATCTAGTACTTTTCTCATCCTTTTCTTTCCTCATACATACATTTGGGAGAGAAAAATTAATGTAATGAAAATTTGATAATGTACAAAATTTCACTGTTATTGGTATTTTATTCTGCCTGGTTTTTTCAACAATGGTACTTACAAGAGTGGAAGTGGGACATATGTGCCGTCCGGTCGCCACTTTCAACTAATAAATGACCGCAGTAATCAATATTACATATCTGGTGATCCGGTTAAATAGGCTATTAAACAGTAGACTATTAAGAAATTGGGAAAATCAAGTTTTAATAAGCCCATTTTATGGTATTTCTTGTTTCCTCACGACATCATCTATATTTGTCATATTTGTGTTACTTTAGTGCCTTTACAGTGAGTTCTAACACGACAATTAAGCAGGGATTCCGTCAGGATTTTTAGTTTGGGGGGGTGTAAAGTCAAAATTGGAAGGGTGTAGGTGGTTTGCACAGTGTTGCCGGAAACCTTCTAATAAGATATTAATATCATAAAATGTCATAAATAGGGTGAAACACGAGCAGATAAAATTTTAGTACTTTTTCCCCAAGATCTAGTACTTTTTTCTGCATAGATTAGTACGAAATATTTTTGCTCGGTGGTCACACTGAACTGAATTGAGCACTTCCAGAAAGATCTAACAGCAAGTGCCACCTTGTGTGCTCATTGTAAAACGAATCAAATATTTTCTTTTATTTGTTACCTTTTTCAATATCAGAATACACAATGAAATGAATCAGTGTCTTGTGTTGCAGCTGAAACATAACTCTATCTTATTGTACAATATTTAAAGTATGTAACGTTTCATTGCGCAGTAAAGGGAATGAGCTAAAATATGTACTGACTTCCGGGTGGTGATCGGAATACGACAAACAAGGGAATACGACAATTTTCCATATTCAAAATCTTTAATAACTACTCTCTAAGATCAACATTGTTACTTCATAATTTTCTTTTTAAAAATTCAACAATCAAACGATTGCTAAGAAATAAATTTCTATTATTCGTATGTCAAAGTTAGTGAGTTCAGGTAAGTATTTTTCTTCTCCCCACATTTTCCCCATTTTTTTTCTAGTAGCGTTGAGGCAAAAAACGTTACTAGGAATGAGGGAACAGCATATATGCAAGAACTAGCATGAATGTTAAATCAATATGCTAGTTTGTAACTTGGCTGTTAAGATTACTTAGGGGCAACGGAGGGAAGGGGAACAGCGCCCCGGAACAAAACCCTCTATGAAAAGGAGACTTTGACGGTTGTTTACCTTGATGGTATCTTCCTCAGGTTCCTTTCCCCTTTGTAATTTGCAGGCCATGGGCGCTGAGGGCCTATATGCAATCACTTGGCATCTTCTCAGGCCCGGCAAATTCCCGAAAGATGCCTACATTTTACTAAAAATAACTAAGAAGTTCAAGTATGAACCCGGCTGTTTGAACTAAACAGTTAGCTTCATATTTTAATATACTGAAAAAATACAGGAGAATATAGATATTTTAAAACCTTTTGTCTTAAGTTTAACAAAGTGCTAAATCTAAAAATAATAATAATAATAATAATAATAATAATAATAATAATAATAATAATAATTATTATTATTATTATTATTATTATTATTATTATTAAGACAGAGCTCTTATGCCAGGATGTCAAACAAACTAAGTAGACAGAGGATTTAGGGATGTTGATACCTTCACTGCTTTTCTTTCTCCATCTATGTATAGGGCCTATACTGTATATGTGGAAACATTTTTCTACTTTCTTCGAAATCAAGGGGATTTTAACTGCTTGGTTTTACTTATCTCTTCTATTTGTGTTTCTTATTTCGTGAAAATAGATTATGTGTTATACGTTATTATATCTAATTTATTCTTTTATTTTTTTTTCTTGCGGTATTCAGTTAATGGTAAGATCGGCTCTGAGTTTGCACTCAAAAAGTGATAGATTAACTTGAAATAGTGTACAAATATTTTAATGTGTGTCATCATGAATTTTAAAAAGAGAAAGTTGTGAAATCGGTTTCCAAACCTGTTGAGTATTACTGAAATAAAACTCCATAAACTATCTTGGATTAACGGAACGTTATGACTGGTAATTCCTTTTAGCAACTTTGAACAATGAAGAGTTTGAACAGTACTTTATATATATTTTAAAATGATATAAAATTCAACGATTTTAAACAAATTGAATATGAATATAGACAAACCTAGCGAAGTATTGCCAGTTGAAGCCACACCTCATATGATTGAGAGAAATAAGAATGACGACACTAATGTTACTGCTAGTAAGACGGATGTCTCAAAATGTAATAAAACTCAAGACCACAATCAATACAAGGACATACAATGCCTCAATTGCAATAAATACTTCCTCAGTCAAAGAGGTTTAGCCATTCATAGTATAAAAAGTCACCATGAAGTGTCCAAGAGCATCGGCCGTTAAATTGAAACACAATGCTGTTAATGACTTATTAATACATAATTTTAACGATATCAATTCCAAGGAATCACAGACTAAAATATGTGACCTGCTAGTACATTTAAAAGCCAAAATTCCAATCCTTCGTTGAGTTCCGAGAGGAGCAAAATTGTCTGTGGCAGATTCCTTATATGAACTGGTTCATAACAGTTAGTAATGACTTGGATTCCTTGATAGACCTTTTGCTTTACCCCTACGGAGTTCTGTGTGTCCCTCCACATTCTGAAAACGTTACTAATCTGACAACATGGGTTAAGCAAAGAGTTAGAAATTGGTCGCAATATCGCCGAGAAGCTCTATTAGACCTTCACACAAAAACATACAAACCCCGCCAATTACCAACAAATAAATCTTTCAACTTCAAGAGTATTGAGCACAAATTATCCGATGGAGATATACGTGGGGCAGTGAGGCTATTTATTGACTTCGGAAGACGTCATGACAATTCCAGATTAATCAGTGTTGGAAGCTCTCAGAGAGAAGCATCCTACTCATTAACATTCATTAGCTACACCGGAGCCCCCAGAGATCAATACTCCAGTAACCAGAGTCTCGACTGATGAATCATTGAAAGACCTTATTCTTAGTCAGAAATGTGAATCAAAGGATCGTCTAGTCAACTCTATTTGTGATTTATTATCATGCACATAATAATATCTGGAAATGTACCAATCTTTTTAATACCTATCTTCTTCGGCGCATCATTGATAGCGCTCAGAAAGAAAAGTGGAGGGATACGCCCAGTAGCAGTTGGAAACGTTTGGAGACGTTTGGCAGCTAAGATCATTTGTTTCTGAATGCGCGAATCATTAATAGATATATTGTCCCCACACCAAGTAGGCGTATGCATACCTTCTGTAGCTGAAGCTGCCGTACATGCTGCCAGAACGTTTTACTCCTTTCCACACTCACAAGTGAAGGCATTTTTGAAAATCGATTTCCGAAATGCATTCAATGAAGTCAATCGAGATTCCATGCTAGTGGCAGTAAAAAAATAACTTTCCAAATTTCTATCCCTATGTTTTTCAGTGCTAGCAACCTTTTTGTAGGAGACAATATTATCTTTTCTTAACGAGGCGTTCAGTAGAGCGACCACTAGGTCCAGCACCGTTTGCACTGACCCTCCAACCAGTTGTCAATAATATAAATACAGAGTTGAATGTGTGGTATCTCGACGGCGGGACCATAGCCGGAAATACTGATGCAGTACTACATAGTTTAGACAACTTTCGCTCAGAGGCAACATCCATCGATTTACATCTCAACCACACAAAATGTGAAGTGAGTTTCCTAGGCGCTAAGGAAGAGGAAATTCAGAGTCTTATAATAAATTTCATGAATCTTCACCTGGTATACAACTACTGCTATTAACTAATGCTGAACTCCTAGGCGCAGGTCTATCACAGAAATCCGGAGGAAAATATTGGTGGAGAAGATTTCGAAATTAGAGTTATTCTTGTCACCCTTATCAAACATCTCAGCTCATTCAGCGTTTTATTTATTGCGGGCCTCATTGTAAATACCAAGATTACAGTATTTCCTCCGATGTTCTCCTTTCTGGCGTAAAGAGGACTTGCTTAAGAAATTTGACGATACTATAAGGACAGGATTGGAATCTATCCTCAACTGCACCCTAAGCAATGAATCATGGTTACAAGCATCATTGCCAGTCCGATATAGAAGTCTCGGAATCCGTCGGGCCACAGATGTTGCTAAGCCATCATTTATTGCTTCTTTCTATGGCTCAAGTCAATTAACTGGAACTCTGCTACAGAGAGAAGTCGAGTTGGATACCGATTCAGAGGTACAAAACTGCATCGATAATTGGTCTAATTTAGTGGGGTCTACTCCTCCGGCTAACGAGAAAAGACCGCCTGGGACGAACCCATTGTAAAACATCATATTTCCTCATTAATACAATCAACTCATAAGATCGAAGACAAGGCCAGATTCCTCGCTGTTTCGTCCCCGGAAAACGGTGCATGGGTTCAAGCTCTACCGTCATCTTCTGTTGGTCTACATCTCAGCAATGAAAGTTTTCGTATAGCTACAGCTCTGCGGTTAGAAGCAGATATTTGAGAAGCACACCGTTGTCGTGTTTGTAATGCTATCGTCGGTAAGAGAGGTTTACATGGCTTATCATGCAAGAGCAGTGCAGGTAGATAATCATGGCACTCAAGTGTAAACGATATCATTTTGAGAGCTCTCACATCTACAGGTGTCAAATCAGTACGAGAACCAAACGTATGCAGTTGTTCATACGGAAAAAGAGAAGATGGAATGACTTTAGTGCCCTGCAAAAAAAGGGAAACCTCTAGTTTGGGACTTCACTTACACAGATACTTATGCTACCTCCAATTTGCCACATCCATCATCCAGGCGCAGGTCTCGTAGCTGCTTGTAAGGAGACTGACAGAAAGGATAAGTATATTAATCTCGTTGATAAATATTGGTTTGTTCCAATTGCCATCGAGTCAAGTGATACTTGGGGTCAAGAAGGAGCTCATTTTATCAAGGAAATCGGCCATCGTATTTCACTTATATCAGGAGGTTAATGATCTAAATCTTTCCTTATTCAACGGATCAGTATCGCAGTTCAACGTGGGAACGTGTCAGTCATTTTGGGTACGTTACCCACGGGTAAAGAATTAGAGATCTTGCTCACATAAGGAAGAAAATAACGACTTGGTTTCTGATTACCAACGACGCAAAGATATTTGAAACAATATGCACTTAAGAATTTAGCCCATCATAACTCTCATCGTCATTGAAAGATACATTTTCATTTTCACGTTTACTATCCCAATTTGATTCTGATGTATATCTTTCTTTTACCATCATTTCTTGTTCTTTTAGCATTTCTTGTTATTTTGCCACAATTTCGTCTTCTCTTAATAGTATTTGTTTTTCTATTAATTCTGTTAAGAGCTTATGATCATTATGAATTAGTTTAAGTTGATCATATATTAAATAATAATGTCTTACCATATAAATTTTATAGAAAAAATTATTGTAATAAGAAAAATCTAATCTAATTATCTTCTAACTTAATATAAATAAAATAAAGAGTTTGTTTGTCTGTCTGCCTGTGTGCGGCCTGGGAAAAAGACGAGTGAACCGAGAGTTACCAAATTCTGGTCAGGGGTGCCTTGGTCCAGGTTCCAGATCAAGACAAAGCTCTTCTTTCAAATTTCTAACCAGGGGGTTCTCAGAGGGGGCGTTTACGGGGACCGGCCTGGGAACCAGACAAGTTGACCGAGAGTTACGAAATTTTGGTCACGGATACCTTGGTCCAGGCCCCAGACCAGAGTGAAACGTTTCTGTCAAAATTCGAACCAGGGGGTCTCAGGGGGGCGTCTACCAGGACATGTAAAAGTAGTAGAAAATGACGGATATTAGTGTCAAATTAATAGTTTTTGCGGTCGCAGAGATCAATGGTGAAACTCCCATCGCATTAACTTCGAAATTCACTCTATTCGGCTGCGGGACGGGGGTCACCGGGGGGAAGAAATACCGAGACATGTAAAAATAATCCAAAATGAGCGATATTAGTGTCAGATCATAGTTTTCGCTGTCGCTGAGATGAATGGTGATATCCCCATAGGCGCTGACTTACAAATACAGCCCTCATCGGTTGGAGGCCAGAGGAGTTTTTTAAAAATTTGAACCAGGGGGTCCCAGGGGGGCGTTTGCCGGGACATGTAAACGTAGTGGAAAATAACCAATATTTTCTTCGTTGAGTTTGTTTACATAGATATTTTATCTGTCCCATGCGAAGAATGGGTATATTCAGCTAGTCTAATATAAATAAAATAAATAGTTTGTGTGTTTGTCCGTCTGTCTGTGTGCAGCCTGGGGACCAGACGAGTGGACCGAGAGTTACCAAAATTTGGTCACAGGTACCTTGGTTTAGGACCCAGATCAAAACGAAGCGTTTTTTAAAATTTTGAACCAGGGGCTCTCAGGGGGCGTTTACCGGGACAGGCCTGGAGACCAGACAAGTAGGGATGCGCTCGAGTCGAGACATGTCTGGAATCTCGACTCGACTCGACTCGAATTCGAGTCGAGATTCGAGTCGAGACACTCTTTGTAAAATTCGAGACGAGTCGAGACAAACGTATTTCTCGACTCGAATTTTCGAGTCGAGACTCGAGTCGAGTCGAGACAGCTGGTAAAAATCTCGACTCGACTCGAATGTCTCGAAAATCTTTCTATAATTTTTAATATTATTTTGAAGAAAGTACTCGCTCAGAAACACTCGGCACGAGAATTTCGGAAACTGCAGGACTTGTCAGGTGTTCGAAGAGTGCTGTGGTGATTGTCTTCAACAAGTGGCGAAACCAAGAGGAAAAGACGTCCAAATGTCGAGGGGTTGGGCGCCCGCTACTTCATTAAAGATGTGGAGAATAAGAACGAGGACAGAAAAAGAGAAAGAGAACACTGACCGTTGGGAATTATCCCTTGTTGAAGCAATGGTTGGAGTAATAAAACCAGTTAGTATTTCCGCTGTTGTATTGTTAATTTCACAGAAATGTTCAAAAATAAGCAAAACGTGACTCTGCACAAGATGTTTACTGTTTTTTTTTTTTTAATTTTTTTATACCCATAGTTTTATTATTGTCAACTGAACCCTGAGTGTCTGGGATGTTTCTGTCCCTTCTCACTTTACAATTTGAGAGGGGAGGGGGTATTATCATCAGGGTACCACTAGTAGTACACCGCTAAAAGAAATGCTTTAGTGCTGCGTCGGAAGCGGCATGTTTTGTATATATTTCTTAAAATGTTATCCATTCATAAGGTATAAATTCCCTCACCCTCCCCTCATTCTGTTTCCAATACAGAGAACCGACTCTTTAAATGAAGAACGAACCCTGAACCTTCCCGAAAATGCTAAAATGATTGATGCGTACAAATAACAAATCTGTGGATGAATCAGAAAATGCAGATACATGAGAAGATACTTGATGCAGTGCAGTCCAACACATGTAAATAGATTTGAAGTGTTCATATTTGTGTATGTGTACGTGTGTATGTGCTTGTTTCTGAGTATTTATATGCGCGTGTGTCTCGTAATTGTTATATTAATATCCACTGGATTAAGTGAAAGTATAAAATGGATTTGATGACTGCCAAATTGACGTCACATTGATAAGTCATTATTTTTTAAATATTAATAATATTAAATTAGATTATAGTTTAGCGTCGTTTTTAGGAGCAAAGCTCTACAAGACGTGAACGTACAGTTTAACATCGGATTTGAAACACATGAGCTCCTACCATGAATCAAACCTCGTTCGAGAAAGGCGCATCGCTAACAACATAGCAACGGGGAGCTAAACATTTAGTAATATGTATATTAAGTTGTAAAATTATATTCGTTTAATTTCCACTAATATAATCTTCACAATGTAAAGCATTCGCTAGACACGTTATCTTGTTTAAAAACTGCCTATCTCTTATGTTTCCGTCTCGGGGTTGGACTGCGGGATGATAGAAATCCGAAAGAGATGTTTTTATTATATTTTGTACAGTAGATCTGCTCCTTCATAATCTCCGTGTTTGATAAGAATGAACTTCCCTGGCTCACGAAAATGTATACGTAATATAACAAACCATGCACATTAAATGCCAGACTAATATAGCAAACATTGAAGATGTTCTCCTAGAAAATTTTCTTCGGCCGTCCATGTCTGGAGGTACACAGTTTTGCAACTCAGTGGATACGATGTGGATGTATTCAAAGTCCACTGATTTACCCATCAAATTTAAATTTTATAAAAATATTATCAGTGAATACTAACCTGAGGAGAACTATTTTTTTAAAATTCGAACGCAAAAGCAGTTTTTTTTTTCCACCAGGTCTCGGTAATCATCCGGTACGAAAACTGAAGTTTGTACAAGTGTTTCCCCAGCAATTTCTTTGAGAAAGGGGTTCTCCAGGAGCGTTATTTATGACGTAATTCCTGCGTTTGTTATATACATATATAGATATAAATATAGATATACTGTATACATATAAAGATATGTAGGAGCGGGTCTTTAAAATTAGTTCGGAAAGATAATATGAAAATCTGGTATAATTTCCAAGAATCTATCTAATCTAATATAAATAAAATAAACAGTTTGTTTGTGTGTTTGTCTGTCTGTATGCGGCCTGGGGACCAGACGAGTGGACCGAGAGTTACCAAATTTTGGTCAGGGGTACCTTGGCCTAGGCCCGAGATCAAGACGAAAAGTTGTTTTCAAATTTCGAACCAGGGGAGTCTCATGGGGAGGCGTTTACGGGAACCGGCTTGGGAACCAGACAAATTGACCGAGAGTTACCAAATTTTAGTCACGAATACCTTGGTCCAGGCTCCAGACCAGAGTTAAACGATTTTGTCAAAATTCGAACCAGGGGGGTCTCAGGGGTTGTTTACCGGGACATGTAAAAGTAGTATAAAATAACAGATATTAGTGTTGAATTCATAGTTTTCGCGGTCGCTGAAATGAATGGTGAAACTCCGATCACATTAACTTCCAAATTCATGCTATGCGGCACCGGGTCAGGGGTCAACGGGAAGGGGGAGTTGAGATATCGAGACATATAAAAGTAATCCACAATGACCGATATTAGTGTCAAATCCATAGTTTTCGCGGTCTCTGAGATCAATAGTGACACTTCCATTAGCGATGATTTGCAAATTCAGCTACAATCGCATGTGGGCCGGGAGTCAGCGGGGAGGGGGGGGGGGAACCGAGACAAGTAAAAGTAATCCAAAATGACCGATATTAGTGTCAAATACATACTTTTCGCGGTTGCTGAGATGAATGGTGACACTTTCATTAGTGATCACTTGCAAATTCAGCTACCATTGTATGCGGGCCGGGAGTAAGCGGGGGCGGGGATACCGAAACATGTACAAGTAATACAAAATGACCAATATTAGTGTGAAATCCATAGTTTTCGTGATCGCTGAGAACAATGGTGACACTTCCATTAGCGATGATTTGCAAATTCAGATACCATTGTATGCGGGCCGAAAATCAGCGGGGGGGGGGGGGGAATATACCGAGAGATGTAAAAGTAATCCAAAATGATCGATTTAGTCTCAGATCCATAGTTTTCGCGGTCGCGGAAATGAGGGTAATACTTCCACAGGCCTTGACTTCCATGCGAAGAATGGGTATATTTATCTATTTATCTAATATATATTGATCAAAAAAATTAGGGAATCAGATGAAAAAACATGTAAAACTTCTTACGAATAATGTGATAACACTGTATCTTGTCCAGTTCAGATTAAAATCCTGAAGGCCCAACGTGCAAACGAACCGTTTGAAACATCTGTGCACGTGATCAGTGACGTGGCGCTAACAGATATCATTTTGTAGTGTGGCGCTGCCAACACATTCCAGCTCCAGGATACCTTTGTTCTCATTGTGTTTAGTGCGTCACAAATCTACGTAGTGAAATTGCGCAACAACGTGATTTGCCAGAATCGTTGACATGGCGAGCTGTCGGCAGGTTGGAAGCTGGTCAGTTACAGCGGGAGGTGTCACATGCCATAGGAGTGGCACAAAGTGTGATTTCCCGATTGTGGAATCGATTACAAACAACTTGAAGTGTTCGAAGAAGACAAGGACAGAGCCGTCCACTAGCAACCAAAGCCAGAGACGATCGTTATCTCTTGTTAACAGCCCGTCGAAACCGGCGTCAGAATACAACTCTGCTCCCGCAAGCCTTCCGAACAACAACAGGACGCACAATATCCACTCAAACGGTCCGCAATCGCCTTCGAGAAGGTGGTCTCTACGCACGTAGGCCTATGGTGTGTGTCCCATTAACTGCACGACACCGTTTTGATCGAAGAGCGAAGGCAGAGGAACATCGTGGGTTGGGACGCAATGAATGGGGCAATGTTTTGTTCTCTGACGAGTCTCGATTCAGTGTGGAGCCTGATAATCGACGTGTTTTCATCTGGAGAGATTGTGGAACACGACAGAATCCCATGTTTGTGCGAGAAAGATTCCAGTATCATGGTGGTGGACTGATGGTGTGGGCAGGAATCAGCATTGGTGAGCGTACTGAGCTCCACATCATCCGAAATGGCTCTTTGACGGCTCTCAGATATAGGGATGAGATCATGAAAACTCTTGTTCTTCCCTATGCTGGTGCCATTGGTGATTCGTTCCTTTTCATGGATGACAATACTCGTCCTCACAGAGCTCGGTTAGTGGATGAGATGCTGGATGCTGAGGGTATCGCTCGGATGAAGTGGCCAGCATGCTCTCCGGATCTCATTCCAATTGAGCATGTCTGGGATATGCATGGCAGACGAATTGCCGCTAGGCCAGTAAATCCATTAACCATTCCAGAGCTGGAAGTCGCTCTTCTGGATGAGTGACACAACATTCCCCAAGAACTCATCGATAATCTGATTGAATCCATGCCACGCAGGTGCGAGGCTCTGTTGGCTATTCGAAGTGATCATATGACATATTAAGGAACAATCAGTGTTGTTGCCTTGCCTGTTTGTGGGCAGTTCGAGAGGTACACACATAACCGTCTTGTGTCATGAGCCATGTGAACAAGGTTTTCCGTGCCCCAACACCAGTATGTGCCCCATTTTTCTAGTGTATCTTAAAGCATTCCTTCTTGTATGATATATATGAGTCAAACACAAGCTTATTCATACACTATCTTAAGGTCTTGTGTGATGTTTCAGCTGAACCCCTAATTTTTTTGAGCATTATATACAGTATAGTGCCGTATCCAGGATATGATCAAGGGAGGGGCTAAACCATAGTTTGCAGTTTTATCCAGTGTAAAGCAGGATTGAAGCCCATTTTATGCAGTGTATACTTGAGTGTGAAGAGAGGGGGGGGGGCGATAGCCCCCTTGGATCCGCCTCTGTATATATATATATATATATATATATATATATATATATATATATATATATATGATCGAAAATGGCCTCGAATCCATACTCGCTGAGATGAGCAGAAGATGCCGTTTAAATCCACAAATTCAGCCCCATTAGTACTCTAAGGGGGATGGTGACATGTAAAGATAATTGAAAATTATTGGTATTAATGTCAAATTCATAATTTTGGGGCTCCACAACTTCATTGGGGACAGTTTTGGTGCCCTTTGCGTCCAAAATGAAACGTATTCTCCCCGTGCGAAGAACGGATATTCTGCTAGTCTGTAATAATAACTAACGGAAGTTTCACTTAATATATTTCTCGCTGCTCAAATTTACTCACTTGTGCGGTATATGTGTGTAAAGTAGAATTAAAACCTGTTGCTTTAAGTATGTTTCCGTTAGCGAAATACATTGCATATATAGTAGGACGTCGATAATCCTAACGTCAAAAATTCGAACGCGGTCCCTAGAAGCTTTTTACATTTTGTCTTAACGCTAGCGAGAAACAAACAATAGCGTGTCCATCGACGTTATGTGAAGTCAGTGTTTTTACAAAAGTTCATTTATATGTAATTGTTCGTCATGTATTTTTATTTTTATTTTTTCTTAGGCCTATAAATTTTAAGTGTGACTTACAAGAACAGTGTTATTTAGAGTACAAGCAGGTTCTTCAGAAACACTAAATGTAAGTAGCCTTACGTACGGTATTGTAATTACTGTATGTACTGAATAACCACTGTATCGATAGAAGAACATACCGTACAGTATATGTAAGCCTAAATGTCATTTTCTTCGTCATTTTCGAAAATCCGAACAATTTTTGAAAATCCGAACTACCTGTGGTCCCAATTAGTTCGAATTTTCGACTTCCCACTGTATATGTTGCAGACATGTTACAGCAAGTAAGATTACTAGTATCAGGCCAACAAATTATTTTTAAACTATATTTTCCTGTTTTTGCCAATATTTCCGAAGAAATTATTTTTTTCTAATGGTTTCAAAATTTCCGGAATTTTACATAGAACAATGAAGATATCTGTATGAAATATGTTTGATTTAACATATTAACTAAAATGGTTCTGTGATTAGCAAAAGTGATGATTCTGATAATACCCAAATTTTCCGTTTCTTTCCCAGCTCGGGAAAACCGTAAAAAAACTTTTTTTCACAGACCTTCACAACACTAGTCTGAACACACAGTGCACCGAACACTCCTACCGATGGCGAATGTTAACACCTCGACATCGGCAACTACAACTGAAATGAATACGTTACCATCGCCACTAGAGCTTGGCACAATGGCAGAGCGTTGCATTATCTGATGAATCCCGATATCATCTTCATCATGACGATGTGAGGGTGCGAATCCGTCGTGTTCCAAGGGAACAGCTCCTTGACAACTGTACTGGGGGGCGGAGACAAACTTGCTGCGGTTTAATTATTATCTGGGGAACATTCAGGTGAGCATCCATGTGTCTATTGGAGCTCGAGGAAGGCACCATGACGGCCGAGGCGTCACACGCTTCTTGCAGACTACGTACATCCCTTCATGACGGCCATGTTTCTCATCGGTAGTGGCATTTTTCGACAAGATAATGCACCATGTCACAAGTCCAGGAGTGTGATGGAGTGCTTCGAGGAACACAGGAGCGAGTTCCAAGTGATGTGCTGGTCCCCAAACTCTCCGGAGCTGAACCCAATCGATCACATCTGGGATGTGATTGAACGTGACCTGAGGGCGCATCACCCCCTCCCCGGAATTTACGGGAAATAGTTGACCTGTGTGTGCATATGTGGTGCCAACTCTCTCCAGCGACCCACCGAGGAACATTGCGACCACGCCAAGACGCGTTGCCGTTGTTATTCGTGCCAAAAGGTGGACATACTAACAATTAGGTAGGTAGTCATAATGGTCTGGGTGATGTGTGTGTATATTTTAACTCGTATATTTTGTCTCGACTCGAATTTCGAGACGTCTCGACTCGAATTCGAGTCGAGTCGAGACAGAGACTGTCGAGTCGAGACACGAGTCGAGACAGCAACATATTTTCGAGTCGAGACAACATTTTCTCGAGTCGAGTCGAGACAGGCTTAAATCTCGACTCGACTCGACTCGAATGCATCCCTACAGACAAGTTGACCAAGAGTTACCAAATTTTGGTCACGGATACCTTGGTCCAGGCCCCGAACCAAGGCGAAGCGTTTGTTTAAAATTCGAACCAGGGGGGTTTCGGCGGGCTTTTACCGGGACATGTAAAAGTAGTAGATAATGTCCGATATTACTGTCGAATTCATAGTTTTCGCGGTCGCTGAGATCTATGTTGACACTTCCATTAGCGATGACTTTCAAATTGAGGTACTATTGTGTGCGGGCCGGGGGTCAGCGGCGGGGAGTGGGTGATATCGAGACAAGCAAAAATAGACCAAAGTGATCGATATTAGTATCAAATCCATAGTTTTCGCGGTCGCTGAAATGAATGGCGATACTCCCACAGGCGTTGACTTCTAAATACAGCTCCCATGCGACGAGTGGGTATTTTCAGCTAGTTTAAAATATTTTTTGTATTTATGAATGAAACCTCGTTTAAGTAATATTACATTTATATATAATAAGTCACCAGTTTGACAAAGCAATGGATATTTATAAATACTTGAAGAAGAAAATATTAAGATGGCAGCATTTTGTCGATTGTGGTTTAATATCCTCCACATATCACCAGGGCTGGCTTTAGGATTTTGGGTAGATCCGCTCCCTCGCTTATGGATACATATACACATTTCATTGATTAATGACAGTAGGAAATTACTTTTACAGTAGTGTTTGATGCTATTTGTTAAATGATTATCTACCATTAATATAAATAGTGGAAAATATATTTACTCTTTATTGTATTTTTTTTAGCGTTTATATATTTTTCAAAATTTTTGGATAGGCCCGTTCTTACCCGGCCTACCCGCTAAGCCACCACTGGATATCACTCTTAGTATTAGGAAAAGGAATCAGATTTCTGGGCTTTCAGCATCTATGGTCATGTTAACCTTTCACGTATGAGGAATGACGTCCCTCTGCAATCACATTGTCCGAAAAAACGAAAGGAAGAAAAGAACGGGGAAGGAAAGAAGCTGCCTGAGCCTACTATGTTAGGTACCATCCTGGCATTTGCCTGGTGTGAATAAGGGAAACCTTACTCAGGATGGATGGCGTAGAAAAGCTTTACATTTTTCTAACCATGCCCGGGAATCAAATCCGGGGCCCTTAATATATTAAATCCATTTCTTCCCACAACTTTTCCTTACCGCAGCACCTTCTTCCATTCTGAATTGTGAATTAAAATAGAAATAATGCTGTCTCCTATTTTCTTTTCGTAACGTAGCCGATTTTTCTTCAAAACATCTTTCGTTACTTTTCTGATGTTTCCTTGGTTCGCACTGCACTGTTTTCTAAGAGAACATCTTAAATGCTTCCAATTCTTTCTGATTTTCGAAATCATCATGTCTCTGATCTATACGGAACTATAATTTTGATAAAACGTTTTCCATTACTGATGTTGGAAAGTTCTTCCATATTAGTAAACCTATCTTTCTTAAGAATGCCTACATTGCACGTACTACACTAATTCTCAGGTCCATGGCTATCCCAATTTCTTAGGGGGGCAGAAATAAATACTAGTTATTTATGGGATCTGGAATATACCTATAGCTTATTTTATAAAGAATATACTATACTGACAAATATTACGGTACAGAAATATAGGCCTACGAAGGATCATCACTAATACACAAATATATGAAAAATACGATGATACATAACTAATTAAATTTCTATTTTTCTATGTGCTAAGCAGAGCAGAAAAATACAATGAAATGATTTACGCTTATGCGAAGAAAACTCAATAACTAACTAACGAACTAACTCTAGACCTATGGAACCCAGAGGTTCAATGCTGCGTTTACTAAAGCTCTCCACTGACTAGCTCCATTAACTTGGAACGCCACCATCCTAAAATTCATTGTTTTATATCTCATCGTTTTGCACCCATTTTGCACCGTTTTGCACCTTGCTTTAAAAATTTTGTATCCTCACCATTAGTGAGAAATTCAAAATTCAAAATGGTGTTCCAAGTTAATGGTATTTCAGCCACTAACTCATTACCAAGATTAAACAATACCATCATCATCTAGTAGTTTTGCACCGTTTTGCACCCTCTTTCAAAAATTTTGTACCATCACCCTAACCGAGAAAATAACATTTCAAAATTCAAAATTCAAAATTCGAAATTTGCCACAAAATCAAAATTTAAGTTTCAACCTGCCATAAGATAGAGTGCGTTTTGCACCTTCCGAAAATACCAATATTTCATTTTGTACTCCCGCAGTTACCGAGAAATTTAAAATTAAAAATGCCGAATTACCATTAACTTGGAACGCCACTATTTTGTACTGAAGAATTAAGAACACCAGCGTCTTCTATGAGTTTTGCACCCTCAGAAAATGTCGATATTTTATTTTGTACCCTCACCGTTAATGAGAAATTCCTAATTCAAAATGCCGAATTACCATTAACTTGGAACGCCACTATTTTGTACTGAAGAACTAAGAACACCAGCGTCTTCTACGAGTTTTGCACCCTCAGAAAATGTCGATATTTTATTTTGTACCCTCACCGTTAATGAGAAATTCCGAATTCAAAATGCCGAATTACCATTAACTTGGAACGCCACTATTTTGTACTGAAGAACTAAGAACACCAGCGTCTTCTACGAGTTTTGCACCCTCAGAAAATGTCGATATTTTATTTTGTACCCTCACCGTTAATGAGAAATTCCGAATTCAAAATGCCGAATTACCATTAACTTGGAACGCCACTATTTTGTACTGAAGAATTAAGAACACCAGTGTCTTCTACGAGTTTTGCACCCTCAGAAAATGTCGATATTTTATTTTGTACTCTTGCCGTTAATGAGAAATTCCGAATTCAAAATGCCGAATTACCATTAACTTGGAACGCCACTATTTTGTACTGAAGAATTAAGAACACCAGCGTCTTCTATCAGTTTTGCACCCTCAGAAAATGTCGATATTTTATTTTGTACCCTCACCGTTAATGAGAAATTCCGAATTCAAAATGCCGAATTGCCATTAACTTGGAACGCCACTATTTTGTACTGAAGAATTAAGAACACAGCGTCTTCTACGAATTTTGCACCCTCAGAAAATGTCGATATTTTATTTTGTACCCTCACCGTTAATGAGAAATTCCGAATTCAAAATGCCGAATTACCATTAACTTGGAACGCCACTATTTTGTACTGAAAAATTAAGAACACCAGCATCTTCTACGAGTTTTGCACCCTCAGGAAATATCGATATTTTATTTTGTACTGTCGCCGTTAATGAGAAATTCCGAATTCAAAGTGCCGATTTACCATGAACTTGGAACGCCACTATTTTGTTCTGAAGAATTAAGAACACCAGCATCTTCTACGAGTTTTGCATTCTCATAAAATGTCAATATTTCATTTTGTACCCTCGCCGTTAATGAGAAATTCCGAATTCAAAATGCCGAATTACCATTAACTTGGAACGCCACTATTTTGTACTGAAGAATTAAGAACACAGCGTCTTTTACGAGTTTTGCACCCCCAGAAAATGTTGATATTTTATTTTGTACCCTTGCCGTTAATGAGAAATTCCGAATTCAAAATGCCGAATTACCATTAACTTGGAACGCCACCAATTCGTATTGAAGAACGAACACCAGCGTTTTCTACGAGTTTTGCACAGTCAGAAGATGTCAGTATTTCATGTTGTTCCCTCACGGAAAATTTCAAAGTGTCGAATTATCATTAACTTCGTACGCCACGAACTTATTTTGAAGAAATAACATGAGCGTTTCCTGTGAGTTCTTCTCCGTCAGTAAATGCCGATAGTTGGTTTTGTGTCCCCATAATTGACGACGAATCAAATTCAACATGCCACAAATTACCGGTTGTCTACAGTAAACAACATATTTCGGCAATAGGATTGTTTAGTAATGAATAAATAATTAAAACTGTACTAATAGAAAACCGGATACTCTTATGGAGATATTTTTGTTATAAGATTGTTCAATTATGTTTAAATATGAATAAGTATACTGATAACGTACATTATTTTATTATTTGCATGGGTAAAAGTGGATCTGAAAAGTAAGGGCCGCATGAGGTCTCGCTGTCCTCTGTGTCTATCTTTGCCCATTGTAATTTTCTTAGGAAGTGGGGAACGCCATAGATATTATCATTAGTTTTTAACGGCATAGATAGTTTTGGAAGCTGGGTAACGTTGTCCACCTACGTTCCCCTCACTTTTACCCCCTAATTATTAGTGATAAATAGCAGACATTAACGTGGAAATTGTGGGCATTGTGGGGATGCGTAAAGTTATGAAAAGATATAAGAAAAGATATGGGAACTGCTGATAAAATATTATTATTTGTGTGTAAATATATTACATTAACATCTATATTCAACAGTAGTAAATAAAAAAAACAAACAACCAAACTTTGCGTAGCATTTGAACAAATTGCGAACAACATTTAACCCTTACGGGAACCGGTTTTTTTTTGGGGTATTTTTTTCGAATTTCAGTCAAACAGCTACTGCATCGTCACTATTTATCCTAGGATCATGGTTCATACCTCATTCTCTTCAGAATAGAGCTGGCTTTCAAATGGTATCACTTTCATGCCCAAACCATATACCAGAAGAGGGAAAAGTGATGTCAAAGGGAAAATTTCGTGGGATTTTTTTCACAATTTGGGCCTGTGTGAACGTAGAGATCTCAGAAAAATCTGATAAATAGTACTTGTAAGACTGAATGTGTGTGCCAAATTTCAAGTTTTTATTTTGAATACTAAGGCGGGAGAAATTTTTATCAAGAATCCCCACAATGCCCCAAATTACCGCAAAAGACCATCATCTCAGGTAAAAATTTTCCTGAGACATCTCTATTTACCCTATAATCCGCCAATCATTCTCTTCAGAATAGAACTGCCTTTCAGGCGGTACCTTTCACATGTCTCGATAATGTATCTAAGGGATTTTTTTGGTCTAAATATCCCTTTTTTTTTTAACTTTATGTCCCTCTGGATCCCCTGTTTTAACGCAGAAATCTGAAAAATCTGTTAAATATTACTCGGCGGGCTGAATGTTTGTGCTCAATTTCAATCTTCTAGGTGCAAAAATAAGCCCAAAAAAAAAACAAAAAAAAAAAAAAACGAAAATTTCCAATATTATACTATACAGGTAAATTCCCTGAGACATCCCTAATTACCCTAGGGTCATGTTTCGCATATCCTTCTCTTCATAATAGAACTGCCTTTCCGGAGGTACCATTCACATGTCTCCATCATGTATCTAAGGCGGGAAAATCCCGAAAAAAAGGGATTTTTTGGGTAAAATATCCCTTTTTCAACTTTTTGCCCCTCTGGATACCCCCTGTTTTAACTCAGAAATCTGAAAAAAAAATCTGGTAAATACTACGCGGAGGGATGAATGTTTGTGCAAAATTTCAATCTTCTACGTGAAAAAATAAGCCCACCAAAAAATAATGAACATAGGCTTAATACAAGAAAATATATATTTTAAAATTATGACGTCATTACCTCCTATGTCTCGACGCAGGAAGGTGTGAAACCATAAGCAAGGTCTTCTACAATGCCTCTGGACTTGAAATACAAAAAAGAAAAATAACCGGGCGAAAATGCTCGAATAGGAGAGTTATAACGCAATGTACCATGAAACACCCGTATGTTACCCCCCCCCCAAAAAAAAAAAGAAAACCTGCAGAAGTGCAACACTATGTCTTCATTTTCCTTCACTTTCTGACACAAAATGCATATCTTGAACTGTTGCTATGGAAATACTACGTACACCCATTTGGAAAGGTGTTGCATCTTAAAATTACTAATTATTTTGTGTTTATTGCATGGGTGTATGGAAACCCTAGCCCAGCGTTTCCCAACCGGTGTGCCGCGAGGAAATTGAAACAAAATTAATAATTCTATAGCAAGTAAATTGCAAGACATAGGAAAAAAATATATTTGTATTTCACATTACTACGAACCTCTACAATGGAAAAAAATACTGTAATTGCAATATTATTGAGCATACATTACTGTGTAGCAGATAGTATTTCGGAAACAGAATTTTATACACATTTCCATGGTTAGCTCCTGTGTTACGCTTCAATTGAAAGTTCATACTAACACCGAGAAATGGAAACACTTGTACGGTACGCGTCAAGCGAACACTCGTAGAACACTCGTAGGTAGAATACTCATTCGCACGTGAACGACAGAACAACATACGTGGATTACTAGAAAAGTATCCGATCTTATTTTTTTTTCGAAAATCTGATGGAGTTGGAGCAGGCACACTTGCGTAAGCCGATCTTGAACCTTCGTGCGCATGCGTGAATTTTTTCCCGCCTGTCGAAAGCGTAAGTTGTTGGCAAGCAGCATCTCAGTGAGGTAATAGTGTAGTGCTGCTGCATGTAAGTGAAATGACGGAACGACTGGAGCAGCACTACTTGCATCAAAGTTTGCCGAAAACTGGGCGACAGCCAGGTGGAAATCATTTGGAAGATTCAGACGGCTTTCGGGAACGATGCTATGGGCGTCACACAGATTAAGGAGTAGTACAACCGGTTTAAAGACGGTCGAACATCGGTGGAGAGCGAGCCACACTCAGGTCACCCAACAACTTGCCGAAATAACCAGGTCATTTCCAACGTGAACGCTGTGGTGATGCGGGACTGCCGTGTGACTATCCGAGAAATAGTGGGAGAGGTGGGCATAAACACTTTTTCTGTACACTCCATTTTGACCCAAGATTTGGCCATGAAGAGAGTGGCGGCAAAATTCGTGCCGAAGCTGCTAACGGCCTAGCAAAAGCAACTTGGTGTTAAAGTCGCACAGGATTCCGCAAACACTGACCCTGACATGCCTGAAGTTGCTCCCTCCACCTCTCCCAAATTACACCAAACATTGCACAACGTTAGTGCACGTTAGTGCACTCAGTAGTACGTTAGTGCTATCAGCGTTTACGAGATATTGAAAATTTTCGGTGGGGGGGGGGGCAACTTCATATGAAGTTAGCCCCCCACCCATCTTTATGCGAACAGATTTTCACAAAACTTAGCGCATCGTTAGTGCACTTAAACACACTAAGCACTACTGTTAGTGCTACCATATTTTGGGATTTATTCAAGATTTTCGGTGGGGGGGGGGCAACTTCAGAAATATCAAATTCTATACAAATAGAGGTTGAAACATGGAGTTAACGGCAATCATTAGTGCATCGTTAGTGCACTTAAAAGCACTAAGCACTAACGTTAGTGCTACCATATTTTGGGATTTATTCAAGATTTTTGGTGGAGGGGCCAACTTCAGAAATATCAAAGTCCATACAAACCTTTAGTGCTTTCTAGAAGCACTAACGATTCACTAACGTATGGCATTAATTTTTTGTTACTGCTTGAAGTTGGGGTAAGTTCAATGTGCCCTCCAAAGATATTGTACTTCTAGCACCTACACTAATGAAGTACTAACGTTAGGGGTTGGTGCACTATGAACCACTAACAATTGCACTAGAACATATAGTGCTTTTGAATTTGGCGGAAATTTGAAGCAATTGAAAATTCCCAATAAATTTCTTATGGGAGTTTCGTGACATGTAATTGTCCATAACTGTACTAATATTGAAGTACTTACAAAACTGTTAGTGTTTTCTAGAAGCACTAACGATGCACTAAGGATTGCACTAGAATAGATCATTAGTGCTCTTCAATTTGACGGAAATTTGATGCAATGTAAAATTTCCCATAAATTTATTATGTGAGTTTCGTGACATGTGATTGGCCATAACTAAACTAATAGTGAAATACTGGCTAAACTGTTAGTTTTTTTCTAGAAGCACTAGCAATGCACTAACGAATGGCACTCCGTTTTTTGTTAGTGCTTGAAGTGGGGGCGCTAAGTTCACTCTGACCTCAAAAGGTATTTTAAATGTAGCACATATACTAATGAAGCACTAACCTTAGGTTTAGATGCACTAAGAAGCACTAACAATGCACTAACGATTGGTCTAGAAGAGATCATTAGTGATTTTGAATTTGGCGGAAATTCGATTCAATAAAAAAATTGCCATAAATTTTTTGTGAGTCTCGTGATATGTAATTGGCCATAGCTACACTAATAGTGAGGCACTAACGAAATTGTTAGTGCTTTATAGAAGCACTAACGAATGGTACTATTTTTCCGTTAGTGCTTAAAGTATGGGTGCGAAATTCACGCTGACTTCCCCAAAGGTCTTTTTACTTGTAACACCTACACTAATGAAGCACTAACGTTAGGTGTTTGTGCTCTAAGAAGCACTTAAGATGCACTAACAATTGCACTAACAGAGGTAATTAGTGCCTTTGAATGCGATGGGAATTTGATACAATGAATAATTCCCCATGTGTTTCTTATGGGAGTTTTTTGACTTATAATTGGTCATATCCACACAAATGGTGAAACACTAACGAAACTACTTGTATCTTCTCGAGGTAGTAACAATGCACTAACGAATAAAACTAATTTTTTCGTTAGCGCTTGTAGTGGGGGCTAAGTTCAGCTAATTTCGAAAGTTTTCTTTACTTGTAACATTAGTGCTTCCTAGTGCACCTACACATAAGTTTAGTGCTTCATTAGTGTAGGTGCTACAAGTAAAAAACCTTTACGGGCCAGCGTGAACTCGGTTCCCACTTCAAGCACTAACGAAAAATAAGCCCATTCGTTAATGTATCGTTAGCGCTTCTGCAAAACACCCATAGTTCCGTTAATTCCCATAAGAAATTCATGGGGAATTTTTCATTGCGTCAAATTTCTGCCAAAATAAAAAGCACTAATGACCTCTTCTACTGAAATCGTTAGTGCTTCATAGTGCACTAACACCTAACGTTAGTTCTTCATTAATGTAGGTCCTACAAGTAAAAAAAAAAACCTTTGGAAGCCTTCATGAACTTGGCGCCCCCACTTCAACCAATAACGAAAAAATTAGAGCCGTTCGTTAGTGCATGGTTCGTGCTTCTAGAAAATACTTTCAGTTTTGTTAGTGCTTCACTATTAGTGTAGTTATGGCCAGTTACATCTCAGGAAACACCCATAAGAAATTTAAGGATTTTTTTCACTGTGTCAAATTTCTGCCAAATTAAAAAGCACTAATGATTACTTCTAGTAAAATCCTTAGTGCATCGTTAGTGCTTCTTCGTGCACCAACCCCTAACGTTAGTGCTTAATTAGTGTAGGTGCTACAAGTAAAATATCTTTGGTGGTCAGCGTGAATTTGCGCCCACTTCAAGCACTAACAAAGTAATTAATGCATTCGTTAGTGCTTCCTGAAAATACTGACACTTTGTATGGAATTTGATATTTCTGAAGTTGGCCCCCACCAAAAGTTTTGAATAAATTCCAAAATATGGTAGCACTAACCTTAGTACTTAATGTGTTTAAGTGCACTAACGATGCACTAACGATTGGCGTTAACCCATGTTTCTACCTCTATTTGTATAGAATTTTATATTTCTGAAGTTGCCCCCCCCCACCAAAAATTTTGAATAAATCCCAAAATATGGTAGCACTAACGTTAGTGCTTAGTGCTTTTAAGTGCACTAACGATTGCCGTTAACTCCATGTTTCTACCTCTATTTGAATAGAATTTAATATTTCTGAAGTTGGCCCCCCACCGAAAATCTAGATTAAATTCCAAAATATGGTAGCACTAACGGTAGTGCTTAGTGTGTTTAAGTGAACTAACGATGCACTAACGATTGCCGTTAACTCCATGTTTCTACCTCTTTTGTATAGAATTTGATATTTCTAAAGTTGGCCCCCCATCTAAAATCTTGAATAAATCTCAAAATATTGTAGCACTAACGACAGTGTTTAGTGTTTTTAAGTGCACTAACGATGCACTAACGATTGCTGTTAACCGTATGTTTCTACGTCAATTTGTATAGAATTAGATATTTCTGAAGTTGCCCACCCCACCGAAAATCTTGAATAAATCCCAAAATATAGTAGCAGTAATGTTAGTGCTTAGTACGTTTAAGTGCAATAATGATACACTAACGGTTGCCTTTAACCCCATGTTTCTACCTCTATTTGTATAGAATTTGATATTTCTGAAGTAGGCCCCCCACCAAATATCTTGAATAAATCCCAAAATATGGTAGCACTAACAGTAGTGCTTAGTGCCTTTAGGTGCAATAACGATGCACTAACGATTGCCGTTATCCCCATGTTTCTACCTCTATTTGTATAGAATTTGATATTTCTGAAGTTGGCCCCCCACCGAAAATCTTGAATAAATCCCAAAATATGGTAGCACTAACGGTATTGCTTAGTGTGTTTAAGTGCACTAACGATGCACTAACGGTGCGCTAAGTTTTGTGAAAATCTGTCTGCACAAAGATGGGTGGGGGGCTAACCGAAAGTTGGCCCCCTCACCGAAAATATTCAATATCTCGTAAACACTGATAGCACTAACGTTAGTTCTGAGTGCACTAACGTACACTAACGATGCACTAACGATGTGCAATGTTTGGTGTAATTTGGGAGAGGTGGGGGGGCAACTTTAGGCACGTCTGACCCTGACATCATGAATACCATCATCACTGGTGACGAGTCCTGGGTGTACGAGTAGGCCCCGAAACCAAATCCCAGTCGTCACAGTGGAAGCATTCCTCGTCACCAAGACCAAAGAAGTATCACAAATATTACTGTTGTAAAAAGAAAAAAATACACAGGCGAACTCATTGAAGTTCAGGGTATCGAACTATATGAATCTTGTTGGGTCATGTAATTTTCGGAGATGAAGGCATGTCCTCGTTTCCATGAAAGAGTCGATTTTTTGTCAGTACGCCCATGTAACACTTTTAAAGAGAAAATAATGTTGGAATCTATGGCCTTTCTTAAAAAAAGAAGGATTAGCGTAGAGGTTAGGTCCCACAAGATAAGTCCCACAAATGAACTAAATTGTTAAAAAAAAAAGGAAAACTCAGGATATCTCAATGTGTCCAATGACACCTATCTTATTGGATCAAAAAAATCGGGGTGTAATCATTTGGGTGAAAAATTTTCTAAACTCAAAGGACTTCGAGGATTCCAATAGTATAAATCTTGTGAGCACACCCAAACTCTGAAGTGTGTTCAAGACATTCGAAGAAACTTTATCTTCACAATATAAACATCTATCTAAAGCATGAACTCTAGTGAGTACGCTCACGTGATTTCTATACAAATAAGACATTTTTAAGGGATGTATGGCCTTTTAAAGAACAGGTAGTATAGGTTTAGGCTACCTTACAAGGTTGGCCAATCTTTGTTTTAAGAAGTCGTAAGTGTCACACATATGATATTGTAAAAATATTTCATGAGCCAACTCTGGAGATTTTAAAGTTTCCAAACATAACAATCCTTTTGGGTGACAAATTCTCTTAATGTCTGAGTATAACTAGGTTCTGAGGTATGAACAGGCCCTTCGAAAAATTTACATCCACATCAGATGGACATTTGTGGAAAACATGAGCTCTTGTAAGTACGACTGTGTATTTCTTTTACAAACCAGCTAATTTTGTGAGACCTATGCCCTTTTAAAGAAGTAATGTTCAGATTGAAGCTACTTCTAAAGACTTGATATTCCTTGGTTCAAAAGAATATAAGTTCCAACAATGTTAAAGTGTGAAAAATTTACACCGCAAAACTGAGAAATCTTCAAAGCTTGAAACATATCAATCTTGTTAGATGAAAACATTTTCGGCAACAGTTGTTAATTCTATAAAATCTAGCGCCCGAAGTTAACAAGCTATCCTCATCCAGAATTTAGAATTTATCGTCAACTATGATAGCACAACATGAAATATCGGAGTTTTCTGAGGGTGCAAACTCGTAGAAGACGCTGGTGTTCTTAGTTCTTTAATATGAGTTGGTGGTGTTCCAAGTTAATGGCAATTCGGAATTTGGAATTTGGAATTTTTCACTAAATGTGAGGGTACAAAATGAAATATCGATATTTTCTGAGGGTACAAAACTCGTAGAAGACGCTGGTGTCTTAATTCTTAAGTACGAAATAGCGGCGTTCCTAATTAATGGTAATTCGGCATTTTGAATTTTAAATTTCTCATTAACTGTGAGGGTACAACACGAAATATCGACATTTTCTGAGGGTGAAAAACTCATAGAAGACGCTGATGTTGTTAATTCTTTAATTCGAATTGGTGGCGTTCCAAGTTAATGTTAATTCGGCATTTTCAATTCGGAATTTCTCATTAACTGTCAAGGTACAAAATGAAACATTGACAGCTCCATTAACTTGGAACGCCACCATCCTAAAATTCATTGTTTTATATCTCATCGTTTTGCACCCATTTTGCACCGTTTTGCACCTTGCTTTAAAAATTTTGTATCCTCACCATTACTGAGAAATTCAAAATTCAAAATGGTGTTCCAAGTTAATGGTATTTCAGCCACTAACTCATTTCCAAGATTAAACAATACCATCATCATCTAGTAGTTTTGCACCGTTTTGCACCCTCTTTCAAAAATTTTGTACCATCACCCTAACCGAGAAAATAATATTTCAAAATTCAAAATTCAAAATTCGAAATTTGCCACAAAAGCAAAATTTAAGTTTCAACCTACCATAAGATAGAGTACGTTTTGCACCTTCCGAAAATATCAATATTTCATTTTGTACCCCCACAGTTACCGAGAAATTTAAAATTCAAAATGCTGAATTACCATTAACTTGGAACGCCAATATTTTGTACTGAAGAATTAAGAACACCAGCGTCTTCTATGAGTTTTGCACCCTCAGAAAATGTCAATATTTCATTTTGTACCCTCACCGTTAATGAGAAATTCCGAACTCAAAATGCCGAATTACCATTAACTTGGAACGCCACTATTTTGTACTGAAGAATTAGGAACACCAGCGTCTTCTACGAGTTTTGCACCCTCAGAAAATGTCAATATTTCATTTTGTACCCTCACCGTTAATGAAAAATTCCGAATTCAAAATGCCGAATTTCCATTAACTTGGAACGCCACTATTTTGTAGTGAAGAATTAAGAACACCAGCGTCTTCTACGAGTTTTGCACCCTCAGAAAATGTCAATATTTCATTTTGTACCCTCACCGTTAATGAGAACTTCCGAACTCAAAATGCCGAATTACCATTAACTTGGAACGCCACTATTTTGTACTGAAGAAATAATAACACCAGCGTCTTCTACGAGTTTTGCACCCTCAGAAAATGTCGATATTTCATTTTGTACCCTCACCGTTAATGACAAATTCCGAATTCAAAATGCCGAATTTCCATTAACTTGGAACGCCACTATTTTGTAGTGAAGAATTAATAACACCAGCGTCTTCTACGAGTTTTGCACCCTCAGAAAATGTCAATATTTCATTTTGTACCCTCACCGTTAATGAGAAATTCTGAACTCAAAATGCCGAATTACCATTAACTTGGAACGCCACTATTTTGTACTGAAGAATTAAGAACACCAGCGTCTTCTACGAGTTGTGCACCCTCAATTAATTTATATATTCAATTTTGTACCCTCACAGTTATTAGAACTAACTATTAGGCTGTTAAAGAGAAGCAAATAATTACAGTAAATGCAACAGTGCATGGCTTTGAACAAAAAGTTTACTTTTCTTTATTTTTTCGGTTATAAAAAATAGCTTTTAGAAGCAAATTTATTACATACTACTCACCCTAACCTCTATTCGATGTGTATTAAGGGCGCTAAGAGCTTTGAGTGTAATTTTGATTTTGTCAGTGATGTTACGGGCTATGGTTTCCATATACCCATGTAATAAACAGGGGTTATTGTCTCAATAAAAATATTAACACAAAGTGATGAGTTATTTTAAGATGCAAACCTTCCCCAAGGGTATGCATATTTCCATAGCAAGATTTCAAGGTATGCGTTTTGTGTCTGAAAGTGAAGCAAAATGAATACATAGTATTGCACTTTTGCATACTTTTTAGTCAGGTTAACACATTAGCTCCCTTTTCAATAATTTTTATTTTTTTAGCATCATTTCCATTTTTTAATTCTCCAGCAATTTTCTCCTCACCCTTCTTATCTTATTTTAGAAAGGAAGTAGGAACTCGATTAAACTGTTTTCATTCTTGAATAGAGGCTAAAATTCCTTGTTTTACTATCTGCAACAACTATTGAATGTTGTTCGCAATTTGTTCAAATGTTACCCAAAACAAAGTTGTTGTGTATTATTTTATTTGCTATTGCTGAGTATGGATTGTTAATGTAATGTATTTGCACACAAATAATAATATATTATCAGCATTTTGATTGTGTTTCCTATATCGTTTCATTACTTTACCCCTCCCATTTCTGACTACAAATTTCCACATTAATGCCAACTATTTACTCGTAATATAGAAATAATGTACATCATCAGTATACTTAGTCACATTTTAACAGATTATATTCAAGTATCATATTATTAAATATTTTCGGAGGTGTCTACGATTATCTATTAGCAAAAAAGAAAGAAAAAAAGAAAAAAATGAAATATTTGAGCTTTACGTCCCACGCTATGTCGGTTAGGTTAAAGGAGACAATGATGATGAAATAATGAATGAAATGGTGAAATGAAGAAAGTGGGAAGAAACGGGAGAACCCCAAGGAAATCCACGCACACGGTGTTTGTCCACCACAAAGTTCACCTGGAGCGAGGTGGGGTCGAATCAGGGACTCCAAGCACTACCTATTAGCACAGTTTAATTTATTATTCACTACTAAACTATCCCATTTCTGTAATATGAGATTTTACTGTAGAATCACCATTACTTTTGGCATGTTGAATTATGATTAGTTGTTAACTGTGAGGGTACCAAACAAAATGTCAGCATATTCTGACGGAGCAGAAATCATTGGAAACGCCGCTGTTATTATTTCTTCAAAATGTGTTCGTGACATTCCAAGTTAATGATAATTCGACATTTTTTCAATTTTGAATTTCTGTGAGGGTATAAAATGAAATATCGACATCTTCTAAGGGTGTAAAAATCATATAACACGCTGATGTTAATTCTTCAATATGAGTTGGGACAGTTCTAAGTTAATGGTAATTCCGCATTTTGAATTTCGAATTTCTCATGAACTGGGAGGGTACAAAACGAAATATTGACATTTTCTGAGGGTGCAAAACTCGTAGAAGACACTGGTGTTCTTAATGCTTCAGTACAAAATAGTGGCGTTCCAAGTTAATGGTAATTCGGCATTTTGAATTCGGAATTTCTCATTAACGGTGAGGGTACAAAATGAAATATTGACATTTTCTGAGGGTGCAAAACTCGTAGAAGATGCTGGTGTTCCTAATTCTTCAGTACAAAATAGTGGCGTTCCAAGTTAATGGTAATTCGGCATTTTAAATTCGGAATTTCTCATTAACGGTGAGGGTACAAAATGAAATATTGACATTTTCTGAGGGTGCAAAACTCGTAGAAGACGCTGGTGTTATTAATTCTTCAGTACGAAATAGTGGCGTTCCAAGTTAATGGTAATTCGGCATTTTGAATTCGGAATTTCTCATTAACGGTGAGGGTACAAAATGAAGTATTGAAATTTTCTGAGGGTGCAAAACTCGTAGCAGACGCTGGTGTTCTTAATTCTTCTGTACAAAACAGTGACGTTCCAAGTTAATGGTAATTCGGCAATTTGAATTCGGAATTTCTCATTAACGGTGAGTGTACAAAATGAAATATTAACATTTTCTGAGGGTGCAAAACTCGTAGAAGATGCTGGTATTCTTAATTCTTCAATACAATATAGTGGCGTTCCAAGTTAATGGAAATTCGGCATTTTGAATTCGGAATTTGTCATTAACGGTGAGGGTACAAAATTAAATATCGACATTTTCTGAGGGTGCAAAACTCATAGAAGACGCTGGTGTTCTTAGTTCTTCAGTACAAAATAGTGACGTTTCAAGTTAATGGTAATTCGGCATTTTGAATTCGGAATTTCTCATTAACGGTGAGGGTACAAAATAAAATATCGACATTTTCTGAGGGTGCAAAACTCGTAGAAGACGCTGGTGTTCTTAATTCTTCAGTACAAAATAGTGGCGTTCCAAGTTAATGGTAATTCGGCATTTTGAATTTTAAATTTCTCGGTAACTGTGGGAGTACAAAATGAAATATTGGTATTTTCGGAAGGTGCAAAACGCACTCTATCTTATGGCAGGTTGAAACTTAAATTTTGCTTTTGTGGCAAATTTCGAATTTTGAATTTTGAATTTTGAAATGTTATTTTCTCGGTTAGGGTGATGGTACAAAATTTTTGAAAGAGGGTGCAAAACGGTGCAAAACTACTAGATGATTATGGTATTGTTTTATCTTGGAAATGAGTTAGTGGCTGAAATACCATTAACTTGGAACACCATTTTGAATTTTGAATTTCTCACTAATGGTGAGGATACAAAATTTTTAAAGCAAGGTGCAAAACGGTGCAAAATGGGTGCAAAACGATGAGATATAAAACAATGAATTTTAAGATAGTGGCGTTCCAAGTTAATGGAGCTAACATTGACTGGTGTTCTTAATTCTTCAGTACAAAATAGTGGCGTTCCAAGGTAATAGTAATTCGGCATTTTGAATTCGGAGTTTCCTATTAACTATGAGGGTACATAATGAAATATTGATATTTTCAGAGGGTGCAAAACTCGTAGAAAACGCCTATATTGTTAATTCTTTAATACGAATTGGTGGTGGTCCAAGTTAATAGTTATTCGGCATCTTGAATTCCAAAATTCTCATTAACTGTGAGGGTACAAAATGAAATATCGACATTTACTAAAGGCGCAAAACCCGTAGAAGAGGCTGGTGTTCTTAATTCTTCAGTAAGAAATAGTGTCGTTCCAAGTTAATGGTAATTCGGCACTTTGTATTCCGAATTTCTCATTAACTGTAAAGGTACAAAATGAAATATCGACATTTTCTGAGGGTGCAAAATTCGTAGACGCTGGTGTTCTTAATTCTTCAGTACGAAATAGTGTCGTTCCAACTTAATAGTAATTTGGCATTTTGAATTCCAAATTTCTCATTAACTGTGAGGGAACAAATTAAATATCGGTATTTTCTGAGGGTGCAAAACTGATAGAAGACGCTGATATTCTTAATTCTTTGGTACGAAATAGTAGCGTTCCAAGTTAATGGAAATTCGGCATTTTGAATTTTAAATTTCTCATTAACTGTGAGGGTACAAAATGAAATATCGACATTTTCTGAGAGTACAAAACTGGTAGAAGACGATGTTGTTCTTAATCCTTCAGTACAAAATAGTGTTGTTACAAGTTAATAGAAAATCGGCATTTTGAATTCGGAATTCCTCATTAACCTTGAGGGTACAAAATGAAATATTGATATTTTCTCACGGTGCAAAACTCGTAGAAGGCGCTGGTGTTCTTAATTGTTCATTACAAAATAGCGGCGTTCCAAGTTAATGGAAAATCGGCATTTTGAATTCGGAATTTCTCATTAACGGCGAGTGTACAAAAAATATCGACATTTTCTGAGGGTGCAAAATTCGTAGAAGAGGCTGGTGTTCTTAATTCTTTAGTACAAAATAGTGGCGTTTCAAGTTAATGGTAATTCAGCACTTTGAATTCGGAATTTGTCATTAACGGCGAGAGGACAAAATAAAATATCGACATTTTCTGACGGAGCAAAACTCGTACATGACGCTGGTGTTCCTTATTCTTCAGTACAAAGCAGTGTCGTTCCAAGTTAATGGTAATTCGGTATTTTGAATTCGGTATTTCTCATTAACGGCGAGAGTACAAAATAAAATATCGACATTTTCTGAGGGTGCAAAACTCGTAGATGCTGATGTTCTTAATTTTTCAGTACAAAATAGTGGCGTTCCAAGTTAATGGAAATTCGGCATTTTGAATTCGGAATTTCTCATTAACGGTGAGGGTACAAAATAAAATATCGACATTTTCTGAGGGTGCAAAACTCGTAGAAGATGCTGGTGTTCCTTATTCTTCAGTACAAAGTAGTGGCGTTCCAAGTTAATGGAAATTCGGCATTTTGAATTCGGAATTTCTCATTAACGGTGAGGGTACAAAATAAAATATCGACATTTTCTGAGGGTGCAAAACTCGCAGAAGACGCTGGTGTTCTTAGTTCTTCAGTACAAAATAGTGGCGTTCCAAGTTAATGGTAATTCGGCATTTTGAATTCGGAATTTCTCATTAATGGCGAGGGTACAAAATGAAATATCGACATTTTCTGAGGGTGCAAAACTCGTAGAAGACGCTGGTGTTCTTAATTCTTCAGTACAAAATAGTGGCGTTTCAAGTTAATGGTAATTCGGCACTTTGAATTCGGAATTTCTCATTAACGGCGAGAGTACAAAATATAATATCGACATTTTCTGAGGGTGAAAAACTCGTAGAAGACGCTGGTGTTCTTAATTTTTCAGTACAAAATAGTGGCGTTCCAAGTTAATGGAAATTCGGCACTTTGAATTCGGAATTTCTCATTAACGGTGAGGGTACAAAATAAAATATCGACATTTTCTGAGGGTGCAAAACTCGTAGAAGACGCTTGTGTTCTTAATTCTTCAGTACAAAGTAGTGGCGTTCCAAGTTAATGGTAATTCGGCATTTTGAATTCGGTATTTCTCATTAACGGTGAGGGTACAAAATGAAATATCGACATTTTCTGAGGGTGCAAAACTCGTAGAAGACGCTGGTGTTCTTAATTCTTCAGTACAAAATAGTGGCGTTTCAAGTTAATGGTAATTCGGCACTTTGAATTCGAAATTTCTCATTAACGGTGAGGGTACAAAATAAAATATCGACATTTTCTGAGGGTGCAAAACTCATAGAAGATGCTGGTGTTCTTAATTCTTCAGTACAAAATAGTGGCGTTCCAAGTTAATGGTAATTCGGCATTTTTAATTTTAAATTTCTCGGTAACTGTGGGAGTACAAAATGAAACATTGGTATTTTCTGAAGGTGCAAAACGCACTCTATCTTATGGCAGGTTGAAACTTAAATTTTGCTTTTGTTGCAAATTTCGAACTTTGAATTTTGAATTTTGAAATGTTATTTTCTCGGTTAGGGTGATGGTACAAAATGTTTAAAAGAGGGTGCAAAACGGTGCAAAACTACTAGATGATGATGTTTTTGTTTAATCTTGGAAATAAGTTAGTGGCTGAAATACCATTAACTTGGAACACCATTTTGAATTTTGAATTTCTCACTAATGGTGAGGATACAAAATTTTTAAAGCAAGGTGCAAAACGGTGCAAAATGGGTGCAAAACGATGAGATATAAAACAATGAATTTTAGGATGGTGGCGTTCCAAGTTAATGGAGCTCCACTGACTTCTATCTTTAGCCAACTGGATCCAGTTTCTATTTTGTATTCCTATTTCTGAGAGATCCATCTTAATATTGTCCCCCATCTGCGTCTAGATCCTCCTAATGGTCGTTTTCCAAAAGTGATAGTTGTACGGTTCTAAAACGAAAAAAAAAAAACAATATGCCACACTGTAAAAAATGAGGTGTTGAAATAACACAAAATGACTACCACTTTAGCATGTTACTTTTGTGTTAATTCAACACCAAGCACATTGCTTTCCGAGCATATCAGAAATAACTCGGTACCACCTGAGAGAATTTGCATTGGTATTTGTAATTTAATATGAGCAAAGCTTTGCGAAATATATTTTGCACGTATGCCAAGTAACGAATAATGTTCTATATTTTCCGTAATCGGTCACAATAATATTGTTGTAAACCTGTGAATCGTCTGACAACAGTTACATAGGCAACAGTTCTGACATCTTCTGCTCATACGTGCTAATACACAAGAATAACAAAGAAAGAAAACAGATGGAAGAACTGTTATCTGTGTAACTATTGTCAGATGATTCACAGGTTTACATCAATAATATAGTGACCGATTACAGAAAACATAGAATGATATTAGTTACTTGCCATAAATGCGAAATATATTTCGCAAAGCTTTGCTCATACCAAACAATAAAAAACAATGCAAACACTCAGCCAGTAACGAGGTATTTCTGATATGCTCTGAAGGCGATTTGGTTGGAGTTCAGGATCTTACCGGCTGTGACGTACCACACATCAAATCAGCTGTTTTTTGTAATCCTTTCCTCGATCCTGGGACTTGCTCGTCAGATATTCGCTGAGCAACATCTATCAGACATCTCAGCCAAGGGTAGCTCGTTGCGACACATTTAGACTGGGGCATTTCCTCACCTAAGTCACTATCCGAATGGATGGCTTCTAGCTGCTTACCATACCTTGTTAGCTGTTTGTCTTTTTTGTGCTCATCATCATAGCTACTGGACCTCACGCTTCTATTAATATTTCCTTGGGCCCCTCCGCTCCGTCAGCATCTGCCGACAAGCGAAGGGAGAGCTCTAAACGCACCTCACGTAGCGAAGTTTATCAGAATCAGCCTCAGTAACCTCAACCAAAGCGCCATCACATCCTCAGTGAATCATCCACTGACTTAAATTCATCTCATCGCATGGATGCTGAAACTCCTACTTTTACCTCTGTCAAACCTACTATTCTTTCATTTCTGCTCACCAATTACGATCCTCAATACCTCGATCTGAAAAAGCTGTATCATCGTATCACCGTTCCATTGCAAACTGATGTTTAAAACTCTCTCACACATCATACTGCTTTCAATTATTATGCATATTAAATTTCTTTTTATGAACATTAGTTCTTTACCGCAACATAAGATCTTAAATTATTTGAATAACTCCTCTCTGAAAAACATATTTCATGTTTCCTCTTAAACGAGACTCATCTTACGGCCCGCAAGCAAGTACACCTATCATATTATACCATACTGCGACACGATAACCAGACCAGCAAGAAGGGCTTGTAATGGAGTAGCTATCGGATTTTCGCCATCTCTTCCTTTCCGCCGTGCTACTCTTCCCCTTCAGCCATTACCTGAACATCTAGTTACTACCTTGTATTTTAAACAACTTAACATCACGGTTGCGACAATCTATATTCGTCCTGGACATCCTCTTCCATATCAGTTTATTCAATATATCTCAGACAATTATTGTACTTACATCATTCTAGCTGACCTCAATTTTCAGGTAGCACCCCCCGCCAACAGCAAGATTTTCACAATTACCTTCTAACACGTACTTTAGGCCACTTTCATCCGTTACCTAAGCCTACTTGACCTAGTAGTAATACGACGCCGGATGTTGTTATCACTTCTATTAATCTCCAAACTCGTTGTAGACTTTATGTACTAGATCCTCTTGGCAGTGATCATGTACCGATACTTCTTACCATCACAACGCCACGTCCTGCTTCTAGTACTACTTCTGAAGTTCCTCGCTCTTACCCAATGTTTGATAAAGCCAACTGGAATGGTTACCGTACCATACTCGAACATCAGCTAGAGACTGTCCAGGAACCCACTACAAAAGACGATCTTTATGTTGCGCTCGATACTATTACTGCTGCCACCAACACTGCCTCTGCCCAAAACATTCCGGTTCTCACCGTTCATACTTACAAACCAGCTCTTCCTCCTCATTATCTAACGCTTATCAAGCGTTCCCGAGCACATTATAGAGACTAACTCACACAGGCAATCTTGAGTCTCTCCGTCTCCACCGTCAGTATCAACGCACTGTCCATAACTACATAGTTGCTTATAAACGCCGTCGCTGGATCTACCTGCAATGATCTTTCCACCACCACTCATCCCACAAAATACTGGAAGCGTTTACACCAACTCATTTTCACCATCTCGCACACCTTACCCACTCTTAGATGGAGACCAACCACTTACTGACGATACTGCGAAAACAAATGCCTTTGCCGATTACCTGATCCGTCTCTACGCCGCCATCCAGCCGATAATCTCAATCTTTCAATACCAGATCTTGAACTCAATTCCAACCACCATTTACCTGCTAACAGTAATCTTACTGCTCCTATTACGGTTGAAGATATTCACATCACAGTCGCCAGAAAACGTCAGTCGGCTCCAGGCGCTGATCGTATTTCTTGCCGACATGTGAAAGAGGCTCTATATAATCTTCTTCATTTACTTGCCGCTATGTATACATTTATTTTACGCACAGGCTTCATTCCGACTTCTTGGAAATCCTCGATCACTCTCATGTTTCCCAAACCGAACAAGCCTTCAGATGCTGTCTTTTCGTATCGGCCCATTCAGCTCACACTAGTGTTCAGCAAAATTCTGGAAGGTATCCTTGTTACGCGTCTGCACCGTTATCTATCCGCCCATAATTTACCTCCTCTTTCGTAAGCAGGCTTTCGGCCTTCCTATAGTATTAATGATCAGCTTATGCGCCTTACAACCCATATTACACTGCAGTTCAATACATTCAAACCTTCCCGTCTTGTCTTATTCGATCTGGAAAAAAGCTTTTGATAAGGTGTGGCATCTTGGTCTTATATATAAACTCCTCTCTTTCCGCCTTCCTCTGTGTTACATCCGTTTCAACTTCCACTTTCTCTCTTGCCGCCTTAGCTATATATCTATCAACAACCACCTCTCACACCCTATTTTCCTGCATTCCTCAAGGTTCATCATTATCTCCGTTATTATATCTCTTATTGTAGCCGATTTTCTTCCATTACCTGGCAATATCAGTTTATATCTATCTGCCGATGACACTGCCTTTCTCGCAACCGCAAACACTGTCCAAGAGATCAATCGAACACTGCAGATTGCTATGGACACCTTTCTCTTCTGGTGCAGACGCTGGAGACTGAAATTAAATACTGCCAAAACACAATCATATTTCTTCCTCCGAACAAGCGCTCACGCGTCTATTGCAATCCTTCCAACTTCTCTGTCCATGTCGACCACGTTCCTCTCCAGAAAAACAGTTACATATTTAGGGATAGTCTTCGACAGACATCTTAAATGGACAGCCCATCTGAAATCCATATGTGCAAAAGCCTACAATCGTCTCAATCTTTTATGCCGCATCACTGGTACAACTTGAGGGCTAAACACCCGAACACTTTTAACCACTTACAAAGTTTTCCTTCGTCCCGTCCTTACCTTCGGTTTTACCGCCTGGATTGCCGCTGCTCCCTGTTTTATACTAGACTTCAAATTCTTGAACGGCATGCTCTCCGCCTAGCTTTCCGAATCCGCCTTCCAAGCCCAACCAACGAACTCTATGACCGCACTCCTTTTCCCCACATTCTTTATCGGGGAAACGAAACCTTGCGACTCCGCTACATTTCTTCTCGGTTTCCAACTCATCACCCCATGCTTCTAGCCACAAGGCATCATTTTGCTTTATATCCTTCTCCGCCATACCCCGCTATCACTCCTCTTTACCCTCTACCACTTCTCCCTACCCCCTGACAGTCCAGACCATCTATTCATCACAGACTACATCACTGCCATGGCATCACCTTGCATCATTCTATCTTATGCACAGTAGTCCTGTTGTCTAACTGGGCTTCCCCTGTCTCCATCAGATCCGGAGTCGCTCCCGGATCAGAAGATAACACGCATCTGTTTTGGTAACTATACCCAATATTGTGACGTCTGGTGCACCTCATTTCCATTCATCCCATCCACCATAAATTTGTGATTATGGTTAAAGGCCATAATGTCCACTCTTTTCCACAGTATATGCTTATTTAATCTAATGAATTATTGTCTCCCCACTGTATTTATGATTGTGTATAAGCTGATGTTGAATAAAGTTTAATAAAAATAATAATACTCAACCACACTCTCCTAATCCTCACGATCCCATTACTCCACTTCCCGACATAAAGGGTGGTACCTTCTGGCCGAAAGCTAGTCGACCGCGACTAGCAAAAAAAAAAAAAAAAAAAAAAAAAAAAAAAAAAAAAAAAGTTGGTGTTTAATTGAGACACAAGTAACACGATGAAGTGGTAGTCATTTTGTGTTGTTTCAACGCCTCATTTTTTGCTGTGCAGATGCATATTGACTAATATCGTTTTCTTTGTCTCTCCTCTCAAATTAGCTTCGGTGGAGATGACCGGTTTTCGAACTCAACGATTCAATTGGATTTCCAGTTAAAACTTTGAAAGCGTTCCTACTTTCTTCCGTTCTGGTTACATGACTTGTCCACCTAAGCCTCCTAGATTTGATGACCCTCACAGTGTTTGGTAAACGATATAAATTATGTAGTTCCTCGTTATGATATTTCCGCCATTTACCATTCCCGCTTTTCTTCGATCCGAATATTCGTCTTAAGATCTTGTTCTATAACGCTTTCAACTCAATAACGCTGTTTGGGAATTATTTGCGCACATCACGACTCAAAGGAAATTGTAAAATATTTGTATCTGAAAAAAATAGAAATCAATTTGGAAATAAAATAAAATAAACAAAATTTTGCAAAAACTTCTAAATAATATATCAGGTGTTCAGGTGCGCGCTTCGCAAATGCAGTCAGTGTTTCTTTCAGACAAGTTTTTTTGGGGGGAGGGCACTGCCCCCCAGAGTTCTGAAAGTGCCCCCCCGGAGACCAAAATAATACGTCAGTGCTCCCCCCGGAACATTTTTTTCTGAAAGAACGACTGAATCCAATGACAAGCCTATTTAAATCTAGTGCACGCAAAATATCTTTATTGTAAACCATGAGAATGAGGTCCGATTTTCGTTTGTGTCTTATGGGAAGTCTTGGGGGCGAATCAAAGAAAACAGTTCGACTGTGGCCATGGAAGATGGAATAATAAACCACCATCTGGAAGCATCTTTAGCCCGGAAAAGCCTTGCTGTATTTTTTCAATTTGTTCAGATTGCTGCTACAACGATGCGGCCTCATTAATTAGTCAATTTGCCAGATACATTTCCAGTTTCAAATTATGAAATATTTCACATTTATGGTCTTTGTATTGTACAACATCGCGCAGATATTCCTTTTTCAGTTCATATTCCAATGAGCCATACTCTTTTCGGGAATATTGGATCGCCATTAGCGTATACTGTGTACGCGAAGCCAATCATTCTACTTATTCTGTTACAACGCGGTTTTTCCTGAAAAAGCAATAGAATTGTAGACAATTAATATTGAACTGTTCAGCTTAGAAACTGAGGCGATGGCTCTAACAACAACCAAGTAGCTGGTGATTGAAATAATGAACAAATGAAATATTCTTCAACTCCCCAGACAAGAGGGCTTACACTCCTTTCTTCTGTCTGCTCATGATCGATGCTTGATTGTAACATTGCACTATTATTTGTAGGTTTTGAATTGCAGTTTCTTTGAAGTCTATGATTGCTTTGAAGTCAAGCTTTAATTTGGCCGTATTTTTTTTTGTTTTATATTTTATTATGGTTAATACAAGTATCCTTCTGAAGTATTTGATTTCTTGTTAATCATTAAAACTGAAATATACCTTCCTTTATAAGTTTGCATATTAGATGACACCATTATCCTCTTCGTTTCCCGGGTCCACGTATGTGGACCTGAGGTGGACCTGAGTTCTGAAACGTTATGCTCCTAGTTATTGGTAATTCTTGGATATCTGTGCACGAAACTCGTATTACTGAGTTTTCTAGTTGAAAAATGTGTCACACGGTGTCACATTTGTTGATTATTTTCCAACGTATTTTGTTTTCTTTGTATGAATGCTAAGGCAAGATGGCTTCGGTGAACTGGAAGGTAAATAGCCAATATTTTTTCTATTATTTTCAATACTTTGAAGGCAATATATTTTTTTAGAGATGTACCTAATATTTCTAGAAGTACTAGCAATTTTATATTTTTTGATCTGCATAGTAGCATTTCGGCTACAGTAAAATTCTTACTAAAGTATCACCCATTTCGTGATATAAAATAAAAATGCTAATAAAAAGATATTAAGTTACACAAAAACAAATTAAAAGCATATGTGAGATACATATTTTTATCATCGCATATATGTACAGATGTTTTCCATTTGGGTGGTGATATAGGGGGCTGGGCATAGGGGAAACTAGCTCCGAACTTCAAATGTTAATAAGTAAATACTTTCTTATTGAATGCGTAACATTTAACTATTAAATCTTCGAAACTTATATCTCTTGTGCCCGCATTATTGAATGTTTACATTACTGCTGAAGTCAAGTTGAGTATCCAAAGTTGGAGGATTGGGGGGCGGGGAGTCAAGACCAGAGGTATTTTTCTATTGTTTTTAAAAGCACGCCATTTACTTAATTATTATTATTTTGATCCTATGTACACCTAAATCTGTGCCGTTCCGTGAAAAATCAGCTTTTGGGACGAGAGTATACAATGGAGCTCCCATACGTAATTTTTCCTCTCTTTTTACTTTTTTCCCCGAATTTTGCGGGCCCCTTACTTCGACGCTCGGGCCGTCGGCCCGGTACCCCCCCCCACCTCATGGCACGCGTTTATCAATTTTTCCTGATTCATATGTAATATTTGTCTGAACTTCAAGTTGGAATAGGAGAGAAAGGTACCCAAATATTGATCATGGGGTTCATATTATGCAATTTAGAACTTTTTTTTTTTTTTTATGTCGTCGCTTAAACATGTTGCATTAGACTAAATCGAGGAACTTCTATCTCAATTGTTCTCTTCGATTTCTGAGTTGTGTGTAATTTCTAACTGTGGCAGGTTTAGAAAATATTTTGGGAAGGGTCTTTGTTTAGGAATATTTCCTTTTTTCCAGAAATTCCGGAATGTTTGAAACTGAGAGCTTGAGATTTATCATCGTAGGCATGAATATATATATATATATACAGGAAATTTGGAGAATTCAACCCGAACACTCCCTGCCCCTTAAATCCGCTACTGGAAGAAGTCAGTGTTGCAATAACAATAATTTGTATTTCTTCCTAGTTATATGAATAAATTCTTATGTTTCTCATTTCAGTTGTGAAGCCGCTCGATGATTGTGAAAAAAAGAACCTTCTGAAAGTACAAACACTGGCCTAATAGATTTTATGTCAGATGCAAAAGAGTTTTCCTTTACTAAAGATAATCCTTGTTTATGTATGCACAGTATTAACACTATATGTTCTGGGTCCCATGTAATAGATAACCATAGTTTTAGAACCCCGGATGTACTTTCATTTTATTGAAATAACCAAGGATGTTATAAAATAGAGGATCTGCCCATACGTATCTTCATCATATGAACTCAATGAAGCCGAAAAACAATTGAGCATCGTCTGGGGCGGCACGTCTGATTGGCTACTCTCGTTTCCGCCACGATTGGTGGCTCGAAACATTGCGATCTTAGTGGCGCGGAGTGGGCAGATTAGGTGTGGCGAAGCTGTGACGTATTGATTCACGATTTTGTTGTATGGGCAGATCCTCTATTTTATAATATCCTTGGAAATAACAGTATTTTTGCAATAAACAAAACCAACTTGTATTCGTATGGGCTGTCTTCATTACATTCAACAGCATGTATTCATGGTGTTAAATGGAAATCTACTAACTTAAATATATACTATCACATTGACAGCTTTTAATACTACTTAAGAACGAAAGTACCCGTATGTGGGCCATCAGCTACCCCCTTATGACGTCACCAAACGCAAAAATCCATATTCTTGTTATGTTCAGCACCTCATAGACCTTAAAAAAAAGTGCAATGAAAAATTCTTGTTGCGCCTTCTACAAGCCAGGATACAACAATGGTCTACATTTTATTCATCGCTTATACTCAAGTTGAGCCGAATCAGAGCCTGCCTACACCATTGATTATCAACTTTGTTACTTTCATGTATCCAGCTGGATGCATACAATTGCTATCTTATTAATCTACTATACTATCTGCCTGACAGTCATCTTATTTATATTTTGATTTTTCTTTAGTTTTACCGTTCATAGGAGATAGATGAGAAAAAAGGATTTTGATTGTGAAAAAAGTCGAATTTGAGATTTCAGCTGATTTATATTCTATGGCCTCTACATGAAAAAAAAAAAAAAGTCGGTTCATCTGTTCACCCATATGTCTGTTCGTTCCGATGTACAGATGTTCACTTGTCTAAACGTCGTGGCGTTCAACGGATCGAAACCAAATTTGAAACAAAGCCTTTACAGGATTTCTTAGGGATATTTTTAATTTTCTTCCTACTCCTAAAAAATAAGATTAATTTACTGAAGAGTGAAAATTAGAATTTCCTACTTAAAAAAAAAAAAAAAAAAAAAAAAAAAAAAAAAAAACTGGCTCTAACGATTTCGTTCATATTTCCTAAATCAATGTTCTACTAACAACCCTATAACGTAAGTCAATTTTCTACGAAGAATCTAGAAGAGGTGGTATTCTTGGGTGTTTTTCATACTATTGTCTCTAGAACGACTTTTGTGATTTTGTTCATATTTCGTAAATAAATATTTCAACAATAACCTGACCGTTTGTCTCGAAAAAATCTACAACGGATAGTTTATCCATGGGAGGGGGAGTGAGTTTTCCCGGACGATTTTCTAATATATATATATATATATATATATATATATATATATATATATATATATATATATATATATATATATATATATATATATATATATATATATATATATTCAGGCGATTTTCTTCGTATTTCATTAATAGCTCTGCAAATGTGGTGAAAACCACTTGTCGCGAGAATATTTACAAAGGTAGTCAAAGGCGCCCATATTGTGGTTTCCAAGGGAGGGCAAGTATACGCAACATTTCAAATATAGGTTCAAATTTTGCTGTAACAAACGTAAAAATTCAATTGGGTTTTCGATATTCCGAAGTACGATTTCCTCTAGGGGTGCAAGCGCCCCACCTTGTCCTCCTGATGGGTGCCCTTGAAGGTAGTTATTATTATTATTATTATTATTATTATTATTATTATTATTATTATTATTATTATTATTATTATTATTATTATTATTATTAACTGTTTCCTCAAATACGCTTCATGCGATTTTGTTGATATCTCATAAACAAATGTTCGCACCGTGTGGACTTTGTGGTGGACAAACACCGTGCTCGTGGGTTTTCTCGGGGTTCTCCCGTTTCCTCCCACTTTCTTCATTCCACCATTTCACTCATCTCTCATCATCACCGTCTCCTTTAGCCTAATTGGCATAAGCGTGGGACGTAAAACTTAAAGATTTCATTTTATTTCATAAACAAATGTTTTATAAATAATCCACTACATGGTAGCCATTTGTTATTCCACGAACAGTACTTTTGATGGTCAGTTTTCTTTGAATGAAATTTTCCGAAAACGTAATTTTGTTCATACTTCTTAAATAAATAAATATTTCAATAATAATTGCAGTTTTACACGATTCAGTTTAAGATATTAGAGCGATAAAGTTTAGTACGGTGGTCTTTATTTCTACATATACCTAGGTAAAGGCGAAGTGAAAGAAATGGACTTCCTATTTTTTCTTTTCATATAATTAGTTTACTGGCATATTTCCTACCTGTAATTTGCATAGTGTCAAAATCCATGTTGCAATTGCAAATAATAATAATGATCCTTATGCAGAGTAATTTTGACATATGATTAACGTTATACTAAATGCCTAACTACTGCAGGAAACATATATTAGTCGAACTATTTAGTATGACATTAATCAAGCGGCAGAACGACTCTGCAATAAGATCCAATGTGTTGTATTTTATGCGTGATAAGTTATTAACACATTTACATTCCGAAACAGGGCTTTGGGTTCGTTTTTAGTATGTAAACAGGCCCTTTGAAAGAGTCTTGGGCGCTCCCGAGAATATTTTGCTGGTTACAACTCTGGGCCTGCTGATTCTCAAGTAGAGATGCAAGGGCTCGGAAAAAAACCGGCTTTTTTGGAAAAAAACTCGGTTTTTTCTGCTTTGCTTTTTTGATTCGGAAATTTTGGGCTTTTTTCAAAATACTGCTTTAAATTGATAAAACAGACTTTGTATCGCTTCTCTATAACACAAAAAATCATATAATTAGTGGTTGATGCTGATAATAATATAAAACATCGAAAATAAACTATGAATTTCGAAAAAATATTTCAAACAATTTTTCTTCAACATATTTACATTATGAATTCCACAGGATTAACCAATGTATATAATAAGAATTTTTTAACCTCCTATATACAAAAGTAAGCAGAGTTGGCAAGAACCGTGGCTGTTTTTGAAAATGCCAAAAACCCGTTTTTTGGGGGATGTTTAAACCAGGCTTTTTTGGTTTAAACCAGGCTTTTTTCACTTAGATTTTTTGCTTTATGTATTTATATTACATATTCACAGAAATACATATTACATACATATTACATATTCACAGCCTAAGTTTGTTTCGCCTTGATGTTATTATGCAACAGCGGGGTTATGCCGGAAGAACTCCCATAAGCTTAAAGAAGTGCGGTCAGTAAATTTCTTAAGTTGAGAATCTCCCGCCCTAGCCATTGGGAAAATCCCGTCATTACTTGAAATGTAAGACAATAACGAGAAAATCCTGTTATTGCTTTGCATGTAAAATTTAAAGGTCAACGTACCATAATCAGTACGCTAAAACTGAGGTATTAAATTACAAATTTAGTACCGGTACGTAAATATCATTGAAAGTCCAATCCAAGCTAATGTTGGAAGCTACGTAGGCAATCGATAAATTTTGCCAATTTCTATCAATATATTTAAGCAATATTGGCTTCTTTATAAAACAACACGCATTTAGGCATGTAGAAATATACAATTTGGTTTGTTTCGTATATTTAGGCTTAACATCCTTACGAAATACCGAGGTTATCAAGGAGAAGACTTTCGCTTAAACTGACATCCGAACCGCTACTTGGGTTACGCATGAAAGAAGGATTTTGGTTCGACCGAGAATTGAACATGGGACACCTTGATTAAAAGGTGAAAGGGAAATAAAACTATTGTAGGTAGTTTGATATCTGGAAACATTACCATAAAGTTCACACGATACGCATTTTTCACTGTTTTTATTTTTGTGGTTTAAACCAGTTATTAAAAAAAAAAAAGTTGGTGTAAATCAGCCAGCCCTAAAAGTAAACACTTCTTTTTAAAGAATACACAAATAACTAGCAAAATAGTATGTAGTATTTTTACTTCAAAATATTCTATACCCTCTTTTTGAAACAAAATAAAATTAAAATAAAACATAAGAGAAATACTTAGATTTATATGATACACTTAAAGGCTGCACATCTAGAGCTTTTGGTTCTGTATATTCTTGAAATTCTACAGTTAAGTTTTATAGAACCACCATCACAGTTTACCCAATCCTCAAGTTTTCTTAATTTTTAACAAGAGGGATTCAACATATCATTACGGAACTCCCCCCCCCCCCAAAAAAAAAGACTACGGAATATATTTAAGTTAAGCTAAATACAACTGGACAACAAACATGACTGAGTGATTAGCTTTTGCGCTTCTATCAGGAAGTCCGGGATTCAACCAGCATTCGACCATTCTGACAAAGCTTTTCTTCATTCCATCTGTGAATGTAGAAATAGTGCGTGTACTGTGAGTTGGGCGACTTCCTTTTTTATTGTTTTTAAATCGTTATTATTACTAATTACCAGCGGTGACGGTTTTGCGAAGGTTAGGGGGGCGGTCTTTCGGACTGAAGCCCGTTCCCCAAAATTACGGAATGTCTGCAACAAACGAAATATCTATTATTTATGCCTTTACTCATAAACTTTAAGCTCCCGTCAAATAAAAATTACGAATGTTTAAAAAAACTAAACATTAGTAAGAAACCCTTCCCAAAATACTTTTCTAAATCCGCCACTGATTCTCAGTATAAAATGATTTTTAAAGTTGTATCCGGAAGATTATTGCTAAACATATAAGCGAAACGAAATATTAGTTATGCCTGTACTCATAAACTTCAAGCACTTCCCAAATAAAATTAGGACTTTTTAGGAAACGAAACAATCAGAAAAAACCCTCCTAAAGTACTTTTCTAAATCCGCTACTGATTATTTGTATAAATTGATATTCAAGGTTGTGTCCGGAAAATTATTGCTAAATCACTTCACAGCTACAGTATAACAGAAATGTGGAAGTACGGTTTGACGGATATATTGAAAAACGTACGCTTTGACGGATAAATAGAAAAAACGGGCAAGTTTAACTTTTGCGCTTGAAGCTAGAGTACTAAAAGCTCTTAGAAATGAAACACGGATGACAAACTAGAGAAGAAAAAAGATGTCGATAACTCAAAAGTTAAAATAAAGTTAAATAGCCTCTAAAATTACCCTCAAATACTACATACTTCATGTTAGCTTTAATTCGTAAAACATGTATCCATCCATCTTGATGGTGAATTTCAGAGCGAAATATCACATTCAGGTCATGGAATTTTTATCTAACTATAGAATATACTATAAGAAAGCTATTTAGATAGAAAAATCATGAAGTTGAAAAAAGCCAAAATTTCCAAAATTCTCGTTTTTTTCCCAAAAAAGCCGGCTTTTTATGTGAAAAAAACCATCGATTCAAAAAAGCCGGCTTTTTTGCATCTCTATAAGTAAGCTATATTTAGCTTCTTTCGCGGAAAAATATCAATGTATTGAAATGCTTACGTCTTCTCTTCTTGAAGTTGTTCTCTATCAAGAAAAAAATACTTTTTTAAAAAAATAGATCTCTAAAAGGTGGAAGACGTGATCAAGGATGCGAAGAAATATGGGCTTGTCAAATATAACTAGGAGAGCAAATAGAAGATTGGATTACCAGAGATAAAGAGCGACCTAGAAGACAACCAAATGGAGAGTGGACAGATGAAATTAGATGTCTTGTCGGAGCTACATGGATGGGAAAGGCAGCTAATACAAATGTGTGGAAGAATATCGAGCACTGAATTCATAATGGCCAATGTTTTGAGTACAATCTTGTTAAAAACAAAATAGGTCACAAACAGTGTTTCTTCCAGACATGTAGTTTGGAGACACTGCCACCCCCGTCCGGAGCCCTAAGAGTGCCCCCCGGAGAAGATCAAAAGATCAAATAATACGTCTATGATATAATAATAAATACAGGGTGTCCAATATACAATGCAACCCGGAGTTTGGGATAATAGAACTTTTGAACCTGAAGTGATACACGAATAATGGTTATACCAAAATGAAGCCTTGTTCATGCATATATTTTTAAACTAGGAAGCTTTATTGAAGTACACTAGGAACCACACAGTGTTGCCAGATGTAACCGAAGGTGTAAATCAATTTTTTGCAAAACATGTAAATTGAGTCTAACTCATACGTATGGATGTTCTATCGTTAATTTTCAGTTTGCTTAGTGGCTTGGAAACTATGGAACAGAAAAAAGAATTTTTCATTTCCACCGACAACTAATCGGATGAGGCCTCTGTAAGGGGGAACTAGGGAAATCATAGTTTTCATAAATTAACACTCTGAATTGGCAACATTTGCTGATATTTCAGTGCATCTAAAGGTGTGTTAAGAATCTGTCTACATTATGCAATTCCTAAAAAAATGAAAAACAGTTTGAAATTATCATGATAAAACGTTTACTTATACGCACCCGGCAACACTGCTACTATCAGAAATGAGTTACCAGCTCTACAGCGGGGGACGGACAGAATGGCAGGGGATATAATGGTAGGAAATAATCAGGGATGTAATGGAGGGTATACGCGGGTATACGGCGTATACCCACCTCTAATTTTTGGAAACTGTCGTATAGTCACCTAAAATTTAGGAAGTACGCGGGTATACGCTACATTTGATCAATAGTATACTCACTTCATTGGAATAAACAACTGCTTTTCATTTACTTTATTTAAAAAAAAACTCACTAAACAGCTGGTCGTCAGACTGTTACCACGAATGATGTCTAAATTCTTTTAAAATATTTGCGTTTTTGGGGCGTGGGAATCTAATTTTCTAGGACCTTTTCTATAATGCAAACAGGTGAAGTTATATATATATATATATATATATATATATATATAGATATAGATATAGATATATATATATATATATATATATATATATAAAGTCATATAGGTGAAAAACAAGTGTCAGTGATTACTAGTGTTAGTGACAGCAAAAGCATACAGTGTAGTGTAGTGTTAAGAATATTAGTTTTAGTGCACAAGTGTTAGTGTGGAAACACAGGTGAAAACCATTAGTGCAGTGAAAGAAATAGGTGAATATTAAAGAAATATATTTAAAAATATGTATATATGTGTGTATATATGTACATATATGTATATAAAACATATGGATGAAAAAACCTAAACACACAGGGAAAACCTGAAAGAAACAAGAAGAAGCCTAAGGTAAAAAGAAGAAGAATCTAAAAGGTAAAAACATAAAAATATAAATACGCAGAGAACACAGATACCAAACACACATACAGAAATACACAATAAACAAGCAATCTAGATTCAAACTCTTTTGTTAAATTTTTATAGTTTTTTTTGTTTTGTTTTATTTCGTTTTTGTAAATTTTCCCTTTTTTTGGTCTCTTTTCCTTCCCCATCCTTTCCCTCCCAAATTTTCCTATTTTTTTCTTTTTTCACTTATGGAAATAAAGAAAAAAACAAAACTACCATAGAAATCATTCGCAATGATGATAACTCGTCGGTTTTCGAATGCTCTAGCTAACCGACTAAGAGTAACGCGACTAAGCGAATGTAAAAAAAAAAATAAAATAAAATAAAAAATAAATAAATAAATAAAATAAAAAATAAAATATGAAAAAAAAATGCAAACAGCGCTCTGGACATGCAGTGATTTTTCCCCAAGATGTCACATGCGTTGTCCCTACCTTCCAAATTGAAATTCACATTCTGTCGATTGGATACAATTTTAGCAAGGAAATATGGGATGGAACCAGTTCCCTTCTAATCTCGGAACGAGGTTCCGAAAAATGTGGTCTTTACTTTAAAAGTTAAGAGAAATTAATATATTTGCGCCTCCACAAAAATAACAAAACATATGACCTGTCGTCGGTCTTGTTTCAAGCATTCACCGTCGTTAAAAGAAAGGAGCGATTGATTTCGATAAATACTTAGCAGCTAGCATTTTCGCCGATCCCAAGCTAGTACTAGTAGTAGTTTCTCCTCAACCTACCGAACAAAAAAAAGGGGGGACGGGATAAAAATAAACATTTTTCTTTGCTGTTTCATTTTCTTTTAGATAGAAAAGAAAATTGAAGAAAATTATTAACAGGAATGGGTAGAAAACAAGTCAGGAAAGACTTGTAGGGTATAAGCATGTCTCAACAATCTTTGATCATTTGATACAGCCGTCACTTCGAAAATATTTGCTTAGTAGTGTTTAACCCTTTGGGGATTTATAGTACGAATCAGTACCATGGAATAGTGTTGTGTGTAAACGCTTATTAAGCTAACATAACACGTATTGGACCCGGTTCTTTTTATTGTTCAAGTCAAGCATGGATCAAAGAACACCCCAGATTCGTTTTGGAACCGGATGGTAAAGTTGGCGGTGCCAAGGAGGGGCAAGGGTGTGACTTTGTCTTAAGGAAATTTCAAAAAATCAAAATTAAAATTTTGCATGCGGATTGTGTGCATCTTTAATTATTTCTCATTTCTTTTGAGATTCCTATCTGAACCCGGACCCAAGGGGCCCAAATATTCCGAGAGGTTGGTTTTTCAGAAAAAAGTCCGGTTTTTACCGAACTTTCGGATTCATGTGTACGACACAGAAATGTGGGTGGTATTGTTGGAAAGGGCACGTAATACTGAAGAAAATGAAGTTTGAACCATGATCCTAGGCCAAATAGTAATGTTATATGAATTTTTAGAATATATGTATATACAGGGTGGCCCAAAAGTAGGTATACAGTCTAGTGTACTGATCGACTTATGACATTATATATGATTTACTTATTTTTATCCAGACAGGTTTAACTTATGCTAGTTTATTTGATTTCTTTTCACTTATACGTTAAAGTGGATATAGACCGAAACAAATAACCTCATTATCTTAATAAATGGTCATATTTAATCAATGCAGGGTTGTATACCTACTTTTGGGCCATCCTGTATATCTATAAAAGGATCACCTTAAGATTTTCAAAAAAAAAAAAAAAAAAAAATCTGCTCTTTGTTTTCAACATATCAAACTGAAATTTTGCACACGTACTGTGTACATAACAGCGTATTTTCCAAGAAATTTTCAGATCCCTACGTGAACCCAGGACGGCCAGAGTTCCGAGGTGGGTGGCTCTTCGAAAAAGAAACGATTTCCCGGTTCAGGTGCACGCTACGGACATGTGATGGTAGCGTTGGAAAGAGCGCGTAATACGAAGAAAATGGCGTTTGAACCATGATGCTAGGCCAAGTGATAATGACGCAGTAAATTCTTGTATATATATGTTTGGGCCCATTTATATATATATATATATATGTGTATATATATATATATATATATATATATATATATATATATATATATATATATATATATATATATATATATATATATATATATATATATATATATATATATATATATAAATGGGCTCAAACATTTTGAAAAAATCGAAAAAGCTCCCGGTTTTCCACGCTTTTCTCGTTTCTGGTGTATAATACGGACAAGCGAGTGCTACCGTAGGAAAAGATGATGCTCTATTCTGAAAAAAAAAAAAAAAAAAAAACCAAGGTACGAACGTTCCTACGATAAATAGTAAGGAAGCAGTAACTGTTTCAGTGAAAGTCTAAAATTTACCTCAAGAAGTGGAAATCCCAAAAGGTTTAAACTTTCTTTGTGGATTGACTAACTAAGAGTTGCTTTGCAATTTGCAAGATGTTAGAAAATTAGTTAAAAAGAAAAAGAGACAATAGCTGTGTAAATTCCATTGACGAAAATGTGAAAAAATACATCGGGAGATAGTGAAGAAAAATCCAAAGAACGCGTTAATTTGCCAGCTACTTCAGAGAAAGTATATTTATTTATTTATTTCACATTATAACGGTTGTTATTACATCTCCGGCTTGATGATGAAGATGTCATATGGATAACGTCCTTCGTTAAAGGCATTGGATAGGAGAGTACTTGGGGCCTGTGTTAGGTACTATTCCAACATTTGCCTGGTGTCAATGAAGAAAACCTCTCTTGGGATAGCTGACCTGCAAAAGCTTTTTCACACATTCTTGACCGATTTATTATTATTATTATTATTATTATTATTATTATTATTATTATTATTATTATTATTATTATTATTATTATTGTAATCATTTGCGTGAATGGCCCCAGGGTTAAATTTCGCTGGAAACAACTGTTCGAGTAATTCCACTCTTAAAAAATCGAGCCAGCCATCCTTACTGGTCCAACTAAACACAATTTGGGAGAGAGAGAGAAAGAGAGAGGTTATAAGCTGCAGGACGGACAAACTACAGATTGAGGGCGATTAATCTCTTCTTGGTTATGACCCTGATTATCACAGCAGCCAGTAGGTTGTGGTTAGCGACCAATTTACAATGTTAAAATTCAAAATGTCAATCTTAAATTACTCGAAATGTACTCAACATTTTAACTCAAACGAGATATGTGTATTTCTGTGTACATTAAATATATCCTTTGAAAGTGTCATAGTGATAGATAGAGCCAAAAGAATGAGCAACGTGGCGGAAACAACATTGGTCAAAGTCTTTGTTTTCTTCTTATAGTTATCAGTCATACCAGTACAACAACTTCTACAGCCTGATCTACTTAACGCTGAGAGCTAAATAAGGTTTTACATTAATCTATAACATTATAGGTAATCTTTTTCTTAGTCTCTGGTTGATAGGTTAAGTTATTCGGTAACTGTTCTCCAAAACATACCTCTCCATTCAGACTTCTCTTGTTACTTCATATACATATCCTGCTTGAACTTTAAATCTTAATAGTGCAAAGACAAATAGTATTGAAACACCCGATATATATATATATATATATATATATATATATATATATATATATATATATATATATATATAATATATATATATATATATATATATATATAATATATATATATATATATATATATATATATATATATATATATATATATATGTATATATGTATATATGTATATATGTATATATATATAATATAATATAATATAATATATGTGTGTGTGACAAGGGATGGAGCGTATACCCACCTAAAAAATTAGCATTACATCACTGGAAATAATGGCAGGAGGACAAAATAGCAGAGGACGAAATTGCAGGGTACAAAATAGCAGGTGGACGAAAGTAGATTCGTATACAGTTATCGACATTCATAAATATTCATGAGTGTCGATATTTCTGACATGGTAGTAGTTCGTAATGCACGTTTGAAAAATGGATACACCCTTTTACGCATACTAATCGTGTTTCGTGTTCCTGCACTTCGAATATTATCTAAGAAGGAGCTCTTGCGACATCTTAATATTCAGACTCCTGAAGTACGCAGAATTATCTCTGACCTGAAATATCTACATAAAATAGTTAATGGAACCTTAAGATCGGAAATATTACTTCAGGAACTATCCTTACGTGTCCCTTCCCGCATCACTCGGAATACCCACCTATTCCATCTTGCCCGTCCTAGGTTGGCTGTTATACAGAGGTCTCTTTTTTATAGAATACCAAACAGTTATAATCAAGTAACAACTGATGTGGACATTTTTTCGAGCTACCCAGTGTTTGAAAGAGCAATTAAACGAGCTTTGACGGAATAGTTTTACTTTTACACTCTTTTTTTCTATGTTGTTGTTATTGTTGTCTTGTTTTTTTTCTTTCTTTTGTTAGCATGTCCCTGTGTAAAATGGCAAAGTTATGCTGTATCTGGGAAATTGTTCACTAAATAAATAAATAAAATAATGACACATAATGTATTCAGGTGCAGCCGGAGGTAACATGACACATAATAAATTGGTTTCCGGTGAAAAGAAATGTTAATTGGACAAGCAGAATACAGAAAAAACCTTTCGGAAATAAAATATGCAGATCACACACGTAGAACAAGGTAATCCATTAATATGCAGCACATGTAACGCGGCAGCTGCTGCTGGAGAATATTTTAGAAATTTTGATCGTCGGAATGAGTGAAAGAAAGCACTGGAAACTTCCAGTTCTTTTTCTAAGTTTATTATTGTTGGAATAGGGGAAAGAACACACTCGAAACTTCTGGAAAGGTTTCTTGTAGTATACTTGTTTACTTTTATATGGGAAAGGGACATATTGTAATTGTCTGGAGTATAAGGGGGACGGAACTGTTTGGTTTTAATCGGGAATTGATTGCGGATTTTCCGGCATTGAAAAAATGATATGACTCGGTGTAATTTTATAGAATTATAACTTGACTAAGATATAGTATAATGTAATATGTAGGGAATCAACATTTTTTTCATTGCACCGGGAATCGAACCAGGACTCTTCCACGTGAAAAGCCGTACGACAAACATTTTGCTTAGCAGATGTTGTTACTTATACATAACTATGAATTGTGTATGACATAACCGGTATATATAAATTATATTGTACAGAAAGTTAGCAGAATGCGCCCCGGGAATCGAACCAGGACTCTTCCACGTGAAAAGCCGTACGACAAACATTTTGCTTAGCAGATGTTGTTACTTATATGTAGCTATGAATTGTGTATGACATAACCGGTATATATAAATTATATTGTACAGAAAGTTAGCAGAATGCGCCCCGGGAATCGAACCAGAGCTCTTCCACGTGAAAAGCCGTACGGCAAACATTTTGCTTAGCAGATGTTGTTACTTATATGTAGCTATGAATTGTGTTAGACGTATAACTGGTATTTAGAAAGTATATGGTAAGAATTATTATTATTATTATTATTGTAAACTGTTGTGTTTTGTTTCATAAACGCTAGTGTAACAATGAGGTTATATGCCGACAGAACGTTTAACGTTACCGCAGATTGAACTTAAGGATTTTTTTATGTTGAAAGCTAAGGCAATAAAAAGAGACCCGAGACTGTTTGAACATATTACCCAGGATGAAATGTAGTAGTGAAGTTAAAAGGGAAACTTTATACTTATATTTTGTAATTGGAAATTGTAATACAGCAAATAATTAATTTTTAATTCTTTTATTGTTTTTAGGTGGTGAAGGAAATAAAAAATGTTAATAGAAACAGTGGAGAACAAACCTTATTTTTCTGAATTGTTTGTTGTTGAAATATAGCGGAGGTTTTTTAGTGAATAGGAGTTATAGATTGGTCTTAAAATATGGATTCACTGAAACCGTTGGATTTTAGTTGTATGAAATATCGAAAATATTGGATAATGTGTGATATGAATATTGAATACTGAAATATCGACATAAAAGTTATTATAAGTTTTTACATCCAACGAATATACTGGCTAGACTAAAGGAGACGGTGATGATGAGAAATTAATGAATATGGTGGAATGAAGAAAGTGGGAAGAAGCAGGAGAACCACGACAAAAACCCACGCACATAGTGTTTGTGCACCAAAAAGCTAACTTGAAACAAGCTGGGATTGAATTAAGGACCCCATGCACCAGAGGTGAACGCTGTATTGCGTACCCACTATAGCTTTTCTATGTATTATATTTGGATGAATAAAGTACACATTTATAATTTGGTGGAAACCGGGGATTGTAGGAGGAAACGGGAGAACTTTACACACAATGTTTAAACTAAAAATACACTTGGAATGAGCGAAAGCATTTAGTTTCAGAAGTGACTTTTTTATGATTAGCGCTATTTAATGTGTATGAAGGAGGAAAGAAACTTGCTGTAGCGCTTATTGGAGAATTATACTTTTGATACTCTTTATACAAAACTAGGTGTTTATATAACTTCATACATACTAGCAAAGAAAATATATCTAATAAGACGTAATGTACGTTAGGTACAATTTTGACATTATTTAAACAGTGTAGGTAACAACTCTTTTAAGGCAATACAAGAGACGGACAATTATTTGACAGCGCAGATTGTGATAGTAATGGTGTGCTTGGTTTATTAGGATTAGTCATGCAGATGGAAACAATTGCTTTAAATAAGAGATAGCACTTTGAACGTATAGTTTGGTTAAAAGTGCTTTACTTTAGAACTTATAACATTAAGTACAAGGTAACCAACACCATTGGCGATAACTATTAGCAGGACTGTGAACGATGGAATTAGCGTGTTGGAGAGACAGATACATTTTGCGTATATAATAATGATGAGCATGAATATTTAACTTTGGCACCTAGAAGATTATGCAACCGACAAGTTAAAAATGTTTTGAGGATTGCATATTATATTTACAGACAGTCTGATACGATTTTGTATTTTACTTGAAGTGTGATGAAAGTTTGTTGAACTAAAAGGGTATTTTATTTATAGATCTTGTTTGTAACTTAGAAAAAAACAAGAAAATATTCTTGTAATGGTGTTACGACCGCCAGAAACGAAATAATAGCTAACATGTCCTTTTTACAGTTGAAATAGATTTCTGTCAATATTAAACTTTAATAAAAACTAGTCTGAATTTCGACAATTTTATACTTTATTGTAATTGTTAGAAAATGCATAAGAAAATAGTATTTTAATGTTTTAGTTGTCTGCATATAGAGTGTATATATATATAGTTGTGAGCGAATACATGGCATACAGTTATAACATATTAGAAGTGTTGTGCTCAAGAAATTAGATTTTCCTAAACGTTAAAGAGATTATATTGTGCAGTTTGCACTTATTGAGTTAAATTTGGTCATTTACGACGAACTGTGGTTTTGGTCTTTTACCCAATGCAATTGTATTGGATTGAAATACGGAAGTTACTATGTTTGGAATTTTTAGTTACTGTTTTGCTGGTTTTCACGAGCGATTTCGGAGGGCTGTTATTAAAAGTGGAATTTGAACCATTACTAATGCTTGTAACGAGAAAGTATATCTATTGAGAAGTGTGGATTTCTTTGACGCAGATGAGAAGTAGCCCGTGTTTAAGACAGCTTGACGAAAACGAATGTTTGCACAACGAATGAATCACTAATGCTCACACCAAGATTAATTTAACTGTATCTGGGACTTTTGATTGATTAGTAAATGAGTAAATTATATTTTAAAGCGATGTTGAGATTTATTTCGTATTAGGTTTTTAACTACTGTTTGGATTATTTTTTAAATTTATGTTTTATATAATAACAAGGTTATAAGGAACAGTATATTAACAGTAAAATGGGTTTTGAACCACAATAGGGACAACGTTAATGCAGTTGCTGTGTATATGAACTGTTATGGAAGATTAATTTTCATAGTATATATCATTTCTTTTATGTTATCGTAACTGCAGGAGAACTGTATTATAAGACTACCTACCACATGTAAATAATAGTTAGAGCTAAAATACTGAAGTACTGGCAACTGAATTGTCAGTGAGAGTAATGTATTGTTTTAAAGAAATAAATAAAAAGATATTAGAAAAAAATAATCTTAGTTGTTTTCTATGCTATATGAAGAAACTATTGTTTAAGAAGCAGTGCATTAAAAGAAAAATAATTGGTTTCGAAGAATATGGTAGGAAACTGAAAGTATTTAATACTTAATTTTAGATTATTTTTTACAGACATTACCAACGTAACTGAATGATGAACTGTTGTCCATTGAACAAGAGTCACTGAGCTTGATACCTTGTGTTTACTTTATGATATGAAGACTTTAAAACTTTTAAAAGAAAATTATGGTTGCAGTAGGAGAAAAATGCGTGATATACTGTAGAAAAGTTGGTGTTACAGTACCCTTGTGCTCCTTTCTTATAAAAAGAAGTTAGTGTACTATTTTGTTGAGAATATAGATGAAAATATTGTAAAATTACATCTTGTTTTATTGCAAGTAGAATAATGCTACTTCAATAATGCTTAAACGCAGTGACTGTTAGGGCTGGATCCACCCTTCAACAAATTTCAGGATGTGCAGACCCTTACTTGGTATATGCTTTTTAAAAGAATAAAGCTTAGAGAGCTCAATACTTTGAGGTAAAGGATAAAATGTCTATGAAATGCATAGAAATATACAGGAAAATACTTTTTCTTATTAAGATGATAACGTGAAATACTTATTCCATTTTATATAGTAAAAGGACAAGATTGTACTTTTGTGAATAATTACCTTGGACTTGAAAATCAAACACAACCGTTTTGTTAGACAACCACTAGAAAATCCTACGTATAATGAATTGACACACACTGCAGACGCTTTACTTTTATTGATCCTGATAATAAACATTGTATGGTAACCTCTTGAAACTTGTAGACCCACAGTGAGGTATACTCGGATATGGGGAGAGCACTATGACTCAGTGGTAGAACGACATTTTGGTGGTCGTGATTTAAAAACGACCAAGTGAACTTTGTGGTGAACAACACCTTTTTTCTCCTGGTACTTCCATTTCCTACAGCATTCATTTATTGGCTTAATTGGCTTATCCCTTAACCTAAAGGACGTTCTTCAGAGTAAGGAAGCTATCATGTTTCATAATATATAGTATAACAGGTACGATTGTCGTTGTATATTAAAACCTCAACTTCCTCGATAGAATTTTACAACGACAAAAGATTTTGAATTGAATAATAATACGATTTCTATGCCTTGGTGGGCTAAGATCGAACCATGGATTCATCATGCGCCAGAGGTGAAGGATTTGAAGGCGATGAAGAATATTTTATAATTCCACAGTAGTATTAATGATTGTTTGAGATTCTTAGTATACTATGTGATACAAAGGATACATGAATTTTATTTTGTTCTTTTTGGACTAATGTTTAAGAGGACCAGAATGATAGATTTCAAGAACTACCTATGGTGCACGGATTACAGTTTTAATTTTACAGCTTTATACACATGAATTCAAAATTATAAGGCCATTAGATTTTTGTATAAGACTCTTGTTGGACTTGATCTGATTTGAGTTTAACGTCTCTTTTCATCAGCGAGGCTATATGAGACGTGGACCTACTGATTAACGTGGAATCCGAATCACATGAGCTCCCGCCGGGAATCGAACCTGAGTAGACTTTTGTTGGAATAAATGTTTTCGCTGGAACCTTTTTTAAAATTTAATGTAAAACTTTAAACATAATGAAGATAATAAGAACATACTGAGGTATCCACGAAACACGTATCCACGAAACTTGTGAAATTTGGCGAGTAGCAAGTCGAGAAATTTCACTTCGTGGATACGTGTTTCTTCTTTTCTGGCTTGAGAGCAAAGCGAAAACATTTATTCTGGCATGTAGATATGAGTTTCTGCTTTTTTTCTTGCTTGAGAGCAAAGAGAAAATATTTTGTTCTGGCATGAGTCTTATATACTCATCTACTCGAGACATTTTACAAGTAGGCAACGTTGAATGGTTAATGATTGTAAAAATGTTGAATATGAAGAAAGTGGTAGGAAATGGAGAACCCCGAGAATATCCACAGGGTGTTGTCCATCACAAATTGTCACGGTCTTGGGATTGAACTAGGGATCCTCGTGCCAGATGGGTGCACTCTACCAATGGATCAAACTGTTTCCATTTAAAGAAGTATTCCGTACAGTGATAATTATGAATGTTGTCTAATATTTTTCTTGTAGGTTTTCGTGCTCATGTTGTTAAATAAAACATTTTTTCTACTAACATTACAATGGACAAATGATGAAAGCGAATATGAATAAGAAATAATAAAATATTAAATGGTCGTATAAAATAATCTCTAATATTAAAAGTTAAATAAAATTGAATTACTCGCACACAACTCGTATTCAAAAATCAATACATAAACTTTTCATCCACACCTGTATCGCCCTCCTATAATGCAACTAGATAGTTCGTTCGTTTATTATACACCGTTTAAGTTGAATGCTTGTTCCGATGAAATTTCAAAAAAAAGTATTAACAGTCCAGATAAAGAAACATTTCGTCTTTTGAAAGTTCATGTATCGTTAATTTTAATACCAACAGATGTTTCGTGAAGTTGTTGTTGTCCACCAGCCCCACTACCCATGGAATTTTTGTCCATCACAATTGCACATGTTCTGAGATTAAACCATGTAATACCATTTTGCAAACACTGCCTGGTTCACTTTTCCAGTTTTAGCTACTGGCATAAGCATACAAACTCATCATCTGAGAAAAAATAATCGTTATATTTGGTGGTCAATCTCAACCATGGATAGTCTCAGCTTGAAAACAGAGGCTGTTTTCCTGAATTCTTTTGCACGGTGGGAGTTTTCAAGTTTATTTCACCTCAGTATGTTCTTATTATCTTCATTATGTTTAAAGTTTTACATTAAATTTTAAAAAAGGTTCCAGCGAAAACATTTATTCCAACAAAAGTCTACCCAGGTTCGATTCCCGGCGGGAGCTCATGTGATTCGGATTCCACGTTAATCAGTAGGTCCACGTCTCATATAGCCTCGCTGATGAAAAGAGACGTTAAACTCAAATCAGATCAAGTCCAACAAGAGTCTTATACAAAAATCTAATGGCCTTATAATTTTGAATTCATGTGTATAAAGCTGTAAAATTAAAACTGTAATCCGTGCACCATAGGTAGTTCTTGAAATCTATCATTCTGGTCCTCTTAAACATTAGTCCAAAAAGAACAAAATAAAATTCATGTATCCTTTGTATCACATAGTATACTAAGAATCTCAAACAATCATTAATACTACTGTGGAATTATAAAATATTCTTCATCGCCTTCAAATCCTTCACCTCTGGCGCATGATGAATCCATGGTTCGATCTTAGCCCACCAAGGCATAGAAATCGTATTATTATTCAATTCAAAATCTTTTGTCGTTGTAAAATTCTATCGAGGAAGTTGAGGTTTTAATATACAACGACAATCGTACCTGTTATACTATATATTATGAAACATGATAGCTTCCTTACTCTGAAGAACGTCCTTTAGGTTAAGGGATAAGCCAATTAAGCCAATAAATGAATGCTGTAGGAAATGGAAGTACCAGGAGAAAAAAGGTGTTGTTCACCACAAAGTTCACTTGGTCGTTTTTAAATCACGACCACCAAAATGTCGTTCTACCACTGAGTCATAGTGCTCTTCCCATATCCGAGTATACCTCACTGTGGGTCTACAAGTTTCAAGAGGTTACCATACAATGTTTATTATCAGGATCAATAAAAGTAAAGCGTCTGCAGTGTGTGTCAATTCATTATACGTAGGATTTTCCAGTGGTTGTCTAACAAAACGGTTGTGTTTGATTTTCAAGTCCAAGGTAATTATTCACAAAAGTACAATCTTGTCCTTTTACTATATAAAATGGAATAAGTATTTCACGTTATCATCTTAATAAGAAAAAGTATTTTCCTGTATATTTCTATGCATTTCATAGACATTTTATCCTTTACCTCAAAGTATTGAGCTCTCTAAGCTTTATTCTTTTAAAAAGCATATACCAAGTAAGGGTCTGCACATCCTGAAATTTGTTGAAGGGTGGATCCAGCCCTAACAGTCACTGCGTTTAAGCATTATTGAAGTAGCATTATTCTACTTGCAATAAAACAAGATGTAATTTTACAATATTTTCATCTATATTCTCAACAAAATAGTACACTAACTTCTTTTTATAAGAAAGGAGCACAAGGGTACTGTAACACCAACTTTTCTACAGTATATCACGCATTTTTCTTCTACTGCAACCATAATTTTCTTTAAAAAGTTTTGAAAATAAAAGATTTAAAGTCTTCATATCATAAAGTAAACACAAGGTATCAAGCTCAGTGACTCTTGTTCAATGGACAACAGTTCATCATTCAGTTACGTTGGTAATGTCTGTAAAAAATAATCTAAAATTAAGTATTAAATACTTTCAGTTTCCTACCATATTCTTCGAAACCAATTATTTTTCTTTTAATGCACTGCTTCTTAAACAATAGTTTCTTCATATAGCATAGAAAACAACTAAGACTATTTTTTTTTTAAATCTTTTTATTTATTTCTTTAAAACAATACATTACTCTCACTGACAATTCAGTTGCCAGTACTTCAGTATTTTAGCTCTAACTATTATTTACATGTGGTAGGTAGTCTTATAATACAGTTCTCCTGCAGTTACGATAACATAAAAGAAATGATATATACTATGAAAATTAATCTTCCATAACAGTTCATATACACAGCAACTGCATTAACGTTGTCCCTATTGTGGTTCAAAACCCATTTTACTGTTAATATACTGTTCCTTATAACCTTGTTATTATATAAAACATAAATTTAAAAAATAATCCAAACAGTAGTTAAAAACCTAATACGAAATAAATCTCAACATCGCTTTAAAATATAATTTACTCATTTACTAATCAATCAAAAGTCCCAGATACAGTTAAATTAATCTTGGTATGAGCATTAGTGATTCATTCGTTGTGCAAACATTCGTTTTCGTCAAGCTGTCTTAAACACGGGCTACTTCTCATCTGCGTCAAAGAAATCCACACTTCTCAATAGATATACTTTCTCGTTACAAGCATTAGTAATGGTTCAAATTCCACTTTTAATAACAGCCCTCCGAAATCGCTCGTGAAAACCAGCAAAACAGTAACTAAAAATTCCAAACATAGTAACTTCCGTATTTCAATCCAATACAATTGCATTGGGTAAAAGAGCAAAACCACAGTTCGTCTTAAATGACCAAATTTAACTCAATAAGTGCAAACTGCACAATATAATCTCTTTAACGTTTAGGAAAATCTAATTTCTTGAGCACAACACTTCTAATATGTTATAACTGTATGCCATGTATTCGCTCACAACTATATATATATACACTCTATATGCAGACAACTAAAACATTAAAATACTATTTTCTTATGCATTTTCTAACAATTACAATAAAGTTTAAAATTGTCGAAATTCAGACTAGTTTTTATTAAAGTTTAATATTGACAGAAATCTATTTCAACTGTAAAAAGGACATGTTAGCTATTATTTCGTTTCTGGCGGTCGTAACACCATTACAAGAATATTTTCTTGTTTTTTTCTAAGTTACAAACAAGATCTATAAACAAAATACCCTTTTAGTTCAACAAACATTCATCACACTTCAAGTAAAATACAAAATCGTATCAGACTGTCTGTAAATATAATATGCAATCCTCAAAACATTTTTAACTTGTCGGTTGCATAATCTTCTAGGTGCCAAAGTTAAATATTCATGCTCATCATTATTATATACGCAAAATGTATCTGTCTCTCCAACACGCTAATTCCATCGTTCACAGTCCTGCTAATAGTTATCGCCAATGGTGTTGGTTACCTTGTACTTAATGTTATGAGTTCTAAAGTAAAGCACTTTTAACCAAACTATACGTTCAAAGTGCTATCTCTTATTTAAAGCAATTGTTTCCATCTGCATGACTAATCCTAATAAACCAAGCACACCATTACTATCACAATCTGCGCTGTCAAATAATTGTCCGTCTCTTGTATTGCCTTAAAAGAGTTGTTACCTACACTGTTTAAATAATGTCAAAATTGTACCTAACGTACATTACGTCTTATTAGATATATTTTCTTTGCTAGTATGTATGAAGTTATATAAACACCTAGTTTTGTATAAAGAGTATCAAAAGTATAATTCTCCAATAAGCGCTACAGCAAGTTTCTTTCCTCCTTCATACACATTAAATAGCGCTAATCATAAAAAAGTCACTTCTGAAACTAAATGCTTTCGCTCATTCCAAGTGTATTTTTAGTTAAACATTGTGTGTAAAGTTCTCCCGTTTCCTCCTACAATCCCCGGTTTCCACCAAATTATAAATGTGTACTTTATTCATCCAAATATAATACATAGAAAAGCTATAGTGGGTACGCAATACAGCGTTCACCTCTGGTGCATGGAGTCCTTAATTCAATCCCAGCTTTTCAAGTTAGCTTTTTGGTGCACAAACACTATGTGCGTGGGTTTTTGTCGTGGTTCTCCTGCTTCTTCCCACTTTCTTCATTCCACCATATTCATTAATTTCTCATCATCACCGTCTCCTTTAGTCTAGCCAGTATATTCGTTGGATGTAAAAACTTATAATAACTTTTATGTCGATATTTCAGTATTCAATATTCATATCACACATTATCCAATATTTTCGATATTTCATACAACTAAAATCCAACGGTTTCAGTGAATCCATATTTTAAGACCAATCTATAACTCCTATTCACTAAAAAACCTCCGCTATATTTCAACAACAAACAATTCAGAAAAATAAGGTTTGTTCTCCACTGTTTCTATTAACATTTTTTATTTCCTTCACCACCTAAAAACAATAAAAGAATTAAAAATTAATTATTTGCTGTATTACAATTTCCAATTACAAAATATAAGTATAAAGTTTCCCTTTTAACTTCACTACTACATTTCATCCTGGGTAATATGTTCAAACAGTCTCGGGTCTTTTTTTATTGCCTTAGCTTTCAACATAAAAAACCTTTAAGTTCAATCTGCGGTAACGTTAAACGTTCTGTCGGCATATAACCTCATTGTTACACTAGCGTTTATGAAACAAAACACAACAGTTTACAATAATAATAATAATAATAATTCTTACCATATACTTTCTAAATACCAGTTATACGTCTAACACAATTCATAGCTACATATAAGTAACAACATCTGCTAAGCAAAATGTTTGCCGTACGGCTTTTCACGTGGAAGAGCTCTGGTTCGATTCCCGGGGCGCATTCTGCTAACTTTCTGTACAATATAATTTATATATACCGGTTATGTCATACACAATTCATAGCTACATATAAGTAACAACATCTGCTAAGCAAAATGTTTGTCGTACGGCTTTTCACGTGGAAGAGTCCTGGTTCGATTCCCGGGGCGCATTCTGCTAACTTGCTGTACAATATAATTTATATATACCGGTTATGTCATACACAATTCATAGTTATGTATAAGTAACAACATCTGCTAAGCAAAATGTTTGTCGTACGGCTTTTCACGTGGAAGAGTCCTGGTTCGATTCCCGGTGCAATGAAAAAAATGTTGATTCCCTACATATTACATTATACTATATCTTAGTCAAGTTATAATTCTATAAAATTACACCGAGTCATATCATTTTTTCAATGCCGGAAAATCCGCAATCAATTCCCGATTAAAACCAAACAGTTCCGTCCCCCTTATACTCCAGACAATTACAATATGTCCCTTTCCCATATAAAAGTAAACAAGTATACTACAAGAAACCTTTCCAGAAGTTTCGAGTGTGTTCTTTCCCCTATTCCAACAATAATAAACTTAGAAAAAGAACTGGAAGTTTCCAGTGCTTTCTTTCACTCATTCCGACGATCAAAATTTCTAAAATATTCTCCACCAGCAGCTGCCGCGTTACATGTGCTGCATATTAATGGATTACCTTGTTCTACGTGTGTGATCTGCATATTTTATTTCCGAAAGGTTTTTTCTGTATTCTGCTTGTCCAATTAACATTTCTTTTCACCGGAAACCAATTTATTATGTGTCATGTTACCTCCGGCTGCACCTGCATACATTATGTGTCATTAGTATGCGTAAAAGGGTGTATCCATTTTTCAAACGTGCATTAGGAACTGCTACCATGTCAGAAATATCGACACTCATGAATATTTATGAATGTCGATAACTGTATACGAATCTACTGACGAAATGGCAGGAGGACATAAAGGCAGAAAGTATAATTTGAATTCTCGGGTTTTAAACTATTTTTTTCTTACTTCGTAAATAAGATTTCAACATAAATTTTCGATTTATTCATTATGTTCCAAAATTCGTACTACTAATATTTCAATTCTGAGAATTCTGATGTCATAAGAATTAAGAGAGTGCCACCAAGATTTCCACCGGAGTTTGGAATGCTCATGAGGCAACTCTGGCTAACAATCCTCGCACAAATAACTTACGTGAAGGTGGAATCATAAGTTTTTCCATTTGGTTGGACACAACCACCCAATGGTGTGGAAACTCATACAAAACCTACAGAAAGAGAATTCCACCGTTCATTCTACCATTTCCTAGTGCGAAAGAGGACAATAGCAAGTCAAGAAAACTAAAAAGATTTATGTTGATCTGCAGCATTGAGGAACCTATGTGTGGATTATGACACAAAGAAAAGATCTCTTGACGAATTCTTGTGGGGAATTGCTCACTACTTGAAATTAACGACAATGTAAGTAGCTAGTCATTCTTATGACTACAAATTGTTTTTGTAGTTATTTTAGGTATATTTTACGGTAAAATTAACGACGGTGTAAATAATTAGCCATGCTTTGCTTAAGACTGCAGAATGTTTTTATAGCATATTCTAGGATATGTGTTATAGGATGTTCACGACCAGTGGCGTGCCGTGACTTTTCTCACAGGGGACTAGGTTCGAAGAGAATGTGTGCTGTAGAATGGAGGTCCTGAGTAGAATTGTTGACACCAAATAACACAATTTATATGTTTCTGTAAATGCTTCTTCTACCAAGCCTCTTTCTTTCAAGAAATGGATAATTTCAGTCAGTTTTATTTGAAAAATCTAAGAGTCTGTAAACCTATATTAATTCACTCCGCAAATTGTTAAAATTAAAAAGAAAACTCCTGTAAATTGATTTAAGAGTCAAAAACAAGCAATCAGGAAATCGAGATTTCAAGTACTGACCATTCTTTAAATCTAACAACTCAAGAAATTGTAACTCACTGAGATCTTGAAATCACAGTATCAATAATATCATTGAAGATACGCACATATTTAATTTCTGAATCTGTTGAGTCATCTACTTTACATTTTTTATTAGAAGGTTCCCGTTGTCATCCCATTCTACTTTTCTATAAGTCTTCAAAATCGTTTCTTGCATTTCTAAGTTGAGATACCATCTTTTGAACTTTTTGGATGCAAGGTTTTACTTTAAAGAACGTTGAATAGTATATCCGTGCGGAGAAATGCAAAATTGAAATCCTTCAATGATAACTCACACATTTTTTCTTTTTTGTAGTCATGAAAGCTTCGGTGTCGCAATTATCTGAATCTTCTACAATGTTCTCACAATACCGTAAGAGTTCTATTTGATTTTCATTTACTGCATTCACAATTTTGGAATTGTAATTCCATCTTATAGTGGCATCCGTTGGAAATCGCTTAGTTACTTCTGATTCAGCAAGCACGTTACAGCGTTTCGATGAATATGAAAATTAATTTGGAATGCCACTTATTCTAAAAATATTTTACATTCCTTGATGTGATTAACATACTGTGGAACAATGAGATTGAGTCTGTGATGATAGCAATGTATTTCTGTGGTGAGTGCACTCAAACACCTTTACACAAAATATTGTAAACCGTTCAAATGTCCAGAAAATGTGGCAGCTCCATCCATAGAATAGTGCTACAATCTTTTGCTTACAATTAAAATGAGAGAGAATTTGGAAAGCATGCTCACTTAGAGCAGTCGCAGTGCAATCACTAGTAACATCTGCAAACCAAATGTCTTTCATGAATTGCCGTCTTTAACGTACCGATTGAATGTTGAGAGATCTTTGCAATGTCCGTAGTTTTGTCCAACATTATTGCTGTAAGAAGTGTATTGTTTATTTCTGACTTAATTTTATCCAGAATTACTCACCAAACACATTTAATAATATAATTCTGAATTCTGTTGAATAGCTTCCTTTAAACACTCCCATGCTGTGAAGATGACAAGTCAACATGGGCGCCCGAACGAGTGGGTAGGGTGGGGCCCGGACCTTCCTCTGGCTCACGAAAATGTATACGTAATATAGCAAACCACGTATATTAAATACCAGAAATACCAGACGCAACATAGCAACCATAGAGATGGGCCCCTCCCTAGAAAATTTTCTTCAGGCGCCCCTGCAAGTCCATTTAGTGTCGTACTTAGAAAGTAACTGAATTACTTCAATATAATTTCCCTAATTGACAGAATCTTCCTGTTTGTTATGACTTCTAAATGATAGCTCTTGTTTAGCCATAAAACAAGAGGAATAAATCAATCGGTTCATTAGTTCTCGGTTTGAATCAACTTCTGCATTGCTTCCTCAATTGAAAATCAATTCTGGTTTCCCGAAAGTTTTCAATTTAGTTATTGTGGACAGGTG